>NC_066514.1:19111462-19116462 GCF_024679095.1 Eriocheir sinensis | reverse complement strand
AATGGACAGACTATACCCGCTTATCTGATGCTTTCTGGAATGCAAGAAGTATGACAGGGAAGAGAACGAAGATGATGCATGTGTTTTTGAGCGAGATGGGACGTGATGTAAGCAAGGACTGAAGGGGAGTGGATGGTGCTGCTGGGGCTCAGTGGAGACAGTGAGACCGAGTGATTGAGGCAGTGAAAGAAGTTGCTTGGAGGGCATGTGGCGTGAAAGATGCTGAGGGAATGATATCTTGAGAACATTGACTTCCATGTTTTGTTTCTTTCTGGGAGCTGCCGATATAAAGAGCCTGGCTGGAGAAATCCCGTACTGGCGACATCAAAGATCAAAGATCAGATGAGCGCCACTCATCACACACCACCGGCACCAGCGCGCATGGCGTCTCTGCAGGGGAAAGAACGGTGGTCATACACCTTGAAGGAATAAACAAGTATGTTTCGGCCTCAGAACATTCCCTTTTAAAATTCCTCCTACTGCCTTTTTCTTCTGCATCAAGGGAGGCAATAAAGGCAACATAACAAAGAATAACGAACAAGCCCACCTCTCTGCCGGGCGAAAAAAAAGCAAAGAAGGCAATGACGTGGTAAGGGGAGGGACAGCCTGAGGGGGTGCTATCATAGCTGGGCGCGTTATCGCGATAAGTTATCGCGATGCTTTATCTTTGATAACAAAATCGGTTATCAACCATTCGCCACTATTTTAAATATATATATCGGTATCTTCGTTAGCTTCTATAAGCAAATCTAGCGATAATCGCTATTTTTACGCCTTCCTCATGAAAAAACGTTGACTCCTCCTACACGTGCCCGGGCGCAGTGTTGTGTAGAAAAAACTTCAGGGGTATAAACTACTTTCGGTGAAGAGATTTCTTAGATCATCAACATTAAAACACTAGTTATTTTTGTTATGTGAGACTCAAAATCAATATATCAAGAGAAAAATCATTCAACTTTGCTCAAAAAAACGATTATTCACCGCCTCAAATTTGATATTCCATATCTGGGTTTATTAGGCATCCCATGTGTTGGCAGCGTTATTTGGTGTCCCATCGTCAAAAGCTGTTATCCTTTTAACTTACAAACACTGGTCTCTCTCAATAAACACACATGCTCGAACACAATAAGCGTAACTGTACAGTCTCTAAAAACTTTTAACACATTAAGAGTTGCTGGAAGGCTGAATCAGTTACAAGTGTCGTTCTAGAAACAGCGAGGATGGCGGTAACTGTATGTGCAGATTGGCCTTCACAGCAATTTCATCACGATAAAAACTGTAGAGATCAGCAGTCGCCGTTTGTTAGTCTGGAAACATGCACAGTTCACGAGAGACCGATGTTAAGCTAAACAGCGCCAACTTTTGACGGTGGGGGACGCCAACATCAAATTCGGTTCAAACATTTCAGTATTACCAAATCCCATAGAGTACATGTCAACGTGTGGTTTTCAGGTATTGTGTAAGTTTTCTAACACAACAGAAAATGGAATTTAAATTCATCTGTTTTATATTTGAAATATCAATATAGTATCGTTTTCGCCTATCGGACTTATCGCTAGCTAGTATCGGAATTGTGGATTTATATCGGGTATCAGTTATCGGTTATCGCCTACATTTGTGTCTCCAGTTAACGAATATCGGTTATCAACTTATCACCCATAAGGTTTTCCATTATCAGTTATCGGTTATCGGGAATAAGGTTTTCTGTTATCGTACCCAGCTAGAATTGCCGTGATAGCAGGCTCAAGTCTGATAGCTAAATTCAGTGGCGTGATTGAGGGGACAGCCTGAGGGGGGGTGCCATGATACAGGCTCCAAGTCTGATGGTTGTATTCAGTGACGTAGTAAGTGGAGACAGCCTGAGTAATTGCCGTGGTACAAAGGCTCAAGTCTGATGGCTAAATTCAGTAGCGTAATGAAGAGGGGGGAACAGCCTGAGGGGTGCCGTGATACAGGCTCAAATCTGATGGCTAGAATTCAGTAGCGTATTAATGAGAGAGAACAGCCTGAGAATTGCCGTGATATACGAGCTCAAGTCTGATGGCTAAATTCAATCAGCGTAGTAAGAGAGAGGCTTAGCCTGAGGTGCCCAATGATACAGGCTCAAGTCTGATGGCTAAATTCAGTGGCGTAGTAAGAGGGGGGAACAGCCTGAGGGGGTGCCGTGATACAGGCTGATGGCTAAATTCAGTGACGTAGTAAGGGGGGAGGCAGCCTGAGGGGGTGCCGTGATACTACGAGCCTGATGGCTAAATTCAGTGACGCAGCAATGGGGAAACAGCAGCCACAGGGGGTGCCGTGATACAGGAGCTTCGATGGCTCAATTCAGTGACGTAGTAAGAGGGACAGCCTGAGAGGTGCCCGTGATACAGGCTGATGGCTAAGGGTTCAGTGACGTAGTAAGGGAGGGCAGCCTGAGGGGTGCCGTGATAAAACTGATGGCTAAGTTCAGTGACGTAGTAAGGAGGGGCAGCCTGAGGTACTGTGATACAGGCTGATAAACTAAATTCAGTGACGTGCATGAGGGAAGGCAATACCTGAGTAAGATGCTGATACAGGCTGATGGCTAAATTCATTGACGTAATGAGAGGAAGCAGCCTGAGGGGTGCCAGTGATACAGGCTGATGGCTAAATTCAGTGACGGTAGCTAAGGGAAGCGGTGTTGGGGTCATATAAGAGGAGGACGGCGCCTTGTGACTGTACCAGATGAATTGTTTATATAAAGAACCTATATATATATATATATATATATATATATATATATATATATATATATATATATATATATATATATATATGTTGTTATATATCAGGTAGGCGGTATTGGGGGTGATAGCGTACTGACCCACATTCGCCGCGTGATGGGCGACGCGGGTTCGAATCCCTTTACTACCACTGATTTTTTCTGTCAATGCCGATGGCTTAAAATCACCCATGCTGGCCCTGAAGAATCCATCAACCCGGACTCTAGAGGAGGCCGTCAAGCGAATCAAGCATGAGTTCCGGGGGCATGAGTCAATGCAGATGGCGCTTACTATAAACACTAGCCTGCACCAGAACGGCTGGGCCGACCATCAGGCCCACCAGTGCCTTTGGGCCGACCATTAGCCCCACTGGGAAGATGCCTACCGGCGCACAACCAAAAAATATATTATATATATATATATATATATATATATATATATATATATATATATATATATATATATATATATATATATATATATATATATATATATATATATATATATATATATATATATATATATATATATATATATATATATATATATATATATATATATATATATATATATATATATATATATATATATATATATATATATATATATATATATATATATATATATATATATATATATATATATATATATATATATATATATATATATATATATATATATATATATATATATATATATATATTGGTATGGTAAGTGATATGCATTGACCACATTCGCCGTGATGCACGACGTGGTCTGAACTCACGTCACTGAGTTTTCGGTCACGCGAGTGGTTGTACCCATTATGCTGTCCTGCAGACCAACGACTGTCCTGACCTAGATAGTCGTCCAAGAATCAAGTACGCGTTCCGGGGCCAGCGAGCCAATGCAAGATGGCGCCACTATAACACTGCCTGGTGCCAGGAACGGGCTGGGCCGACCATCACCTGAAGAAAAAATATATATATATATTATATATATATATATATATATATATATATATATATATATATATATATATATATATATATATATATATATATATATATATATATATATATATATATATATATATATATATATATATATTTTTTTTACAGCTAAGGGTATGCTCAAGGGCGAAGAAAAAAAGAAAAAAGGCCTGCCACTATCGTCTCTGAACAGAGAGGTTGAAAGATACCAAAATCAGAGGTTAATTTCTGGAGGAGAGTAAATTTCCTGATACCCTCCTCTTGAAAGAGTTCAAGTCGTAGACAGGAGGAAAATACAGATGAAGGAAGATTGTTCCAGAGTTTACTAGCGTGAGGGATGAAAGAGTGAAAATGCTTGTTAACTCTTGTATAAGGGGTTTGGACAGTATAGGGATGAGCATGAGTAGAAAGTCGATTGAAGCGGTGCAGAGGGAGGGGGGGAGGCATGCAGTTAGCAAGTTCAGAAGAGCAGTCAGCGTGGAAATATCGATAGAAGATAGAAAGAGAGGCAACATTGCGGCGGAATTTAAGAGGTAGAAGATTATCAGTATGAGGAGGAGAGCTGATGAGACGAAGAGCCTTAGCCTCCACTCTGTCCAGAAGAGCTGTGTGAGTGGAGCCCCCCCAAACATGAGATGCATACTCCATACGAGGGCGGACAAGGCCCCTGTATATGGACAGCAACTGTGCAGGGGAGAAGAACTGGCGGAGACGGTACAGAACGCCCAGCCTCGAGGAAGCTGATTTAGTAAGATATGAGATATGAAGTTTCCAGTTAAGATTTTGAGTTAAGGATAGACCGAGGATGTTTAGTGTTGAGGAAGGTGATAGCTGGGTGTTGTCAAAGAATAGGGGATAGTTGTTTGGAAGATTGTGTCGAGTGGATAGGTGGAGAAACTGTGTTTTTGAGGCGTTGAAGGACACCAGGTTCTTCTTGCCCCAATCGGAAATAATAGTAAGGTCTGAGGCTAAGCGTTCTGCAGCCTCCAGCCTTGAGTCGTTAAGTTCCTGAAGGGTGGGTCTTCTATTAAAAGAAGTTGAATGATGCAGAGTGGAATCATCGGCGTAGGAATGGATAGGACAGTTTGTTTTGGAAAGAAGATCATCAATGAACAACAGAAAAAGAGTGGGAGATAGGACAGAACCCTGTGGGACACCACTCTTAATAGATTTAGGGGAAGAACAGTGACCGTCTACCACGGCAGAAATAGAACGGTCAGAAAGGAAACTGGAGATAAAGGTACAGAGAGAAGGATAGAAACCGTAGGAGGGTAGTTTAGAAAGC
>NC_066514.1:19091462-19106462 GCF_024679095.1 Eriocheir sinensis | reverse complement strand
GCTAAAGGAAAACAGCACTGACGAGGCACGCGAACAGTACCATCAAAGCCTCAGAGCTTGCAGAACACTCATTCGCCAGAGTAAACGCGACTATGAAAAGCAAATTGCACGCGAAGCCAAGTCCAACCCGAAAAAGTTCTTCACGTATATAAGAACCAAAAAGAAGACAAAAAGCAATATCGGTCCCCTAAAAGATGAAAGTGACGTACTAACACAGGACAGTAGACAAATGGTCGAAATCCTAAACAGGAACTTCGCGTCTGTGTTCACGGTCGAGAATACCCAGTCCGTACCCGAGAGCCCTTCCCCACCGATGGGAATCACTCCCATAGAAATTGGTACAATCGACGAACGGGATGTGAAAAAGCACCTAGACAAACTCGAGACAAACAAGTCTACCGGACCCGACGACTTGTCACCCAGGCTGCTCAAGGAACTCAAGCAGCAAATCCTCAAGCCACTCAACGCCATCTACAATCAGTCACTACAACAAAACAGTGTCCCGAAAGACTGGAAACAAGCGAACGTAACACCGATCTACAAAAAGGGAGACAAAAGTGTGGCCCTAAACTACAGACCAATCAGCTTGACCTCAGTGGCGGGAAAAATCCTCGAGAAGATCATCAGAGTTTTTTTTTTTTTTTTTTTTTTTTTTTACAGCAAAGGAGACAGCTCAAGGGCACAAAAAAGTAAACATTAATAAAAAAAAAAGCCCGCTACTCGCTGCTCCTAAAAAGAATCCAAAGAGGTGGCCGAAAGATAGGTCAGTTTCGGGAGGAGAGGTGTCCTGATACCCTCCTCTTGAAAGAGTTCAAGTCGTAGGCAGGAGGAAATACAGATGAAGGAAGATTGTTCCAGAGTTTACCAGCGTGAGGGATGAAAGAGTGAAGATGCTGGTTAACTCTTGCATAAGGGGTTTGGACAGTATAGGGATGAGCATGAGTAGAAAGTCGAGTGCAGCGGGGCCGCGGGAGGGGGGGAGGCATGCAGTTAGCAAGTTCAGAAGAGCAGTCAGCGTGGAAATATCGATAGAAGATAGAAAGAGAGGCAACATTGCGGCGGAATTTAAGAGGTAGAAGACTATCAGTATGAGGAGGAGAGCTGATGAGACGAAGAGCCTTTGCCTCCACTCTGTCCAGAAGAGCTGTGTGAGTGGAGCCCCCCCACACATGAGATGCATACTCCATACGAGGGCGGACAAGGCCCCTGTATATGGACAGCAACTGTGCAGGGGTGAAGAACTGGCGGAGACGGTACAGAACGCCCAGCCTCGAGGAAGCTGATTTAGTAAGAGATGAGATATGAAGTTTCCAGTTGAGATTTTGAGTTAAGGATAGACCGAGGATGTTTAGTGTTGAGGAAGGTGATAGCTGGGTGTTGTCAAAGAATAGGGATAGTTGTTTGGAAGATTGTGTCGAGTGGATAGGTGGAGAAACTGTGTTTTTGAGGCGTTGAAGGACACCAGGTTCTTCTTGCCCCAATCGGAAATAATAGTAAGGTCTGAGGCTAAGCGTTCTGCAGCCTCCAGCCTTGAGTCGTTAAGTTCCTGAAGGGTGGGTCTTCTATTAAAAGAAGTTGAATAATGCAGAGTGGAATCATCGGCGTAGGAATGGATAGGACAGTTCGTTTTGGAAAGAAGATCATCAATGAACAACAGAAAAAGAGTGGGAGATAGGACAGAACCCTGTGGGACACCACTGTTAATAGATTTATGGGAAGAACAGTGACCGTCTACCACGGCAGAAATAGAACGGTCAGAAAGGAAACTGGAGATAAAGGTACAGAGAGAAGGATAGAAACCGTAGGAGGGTAGTTTAGAAAGCAAAGATTTGTGCCAGACCCTATCAAAAGCTTTTGATATGTCCAGCGCAATAGCAAAAGTTTCACCGAAACGGCTAAGAGAGGATGACCAAGAGTCAGTTAAGAAGGCTAGATCACCAGTAGAACGCCCCTTGCGGAACCCATACTGGCGATCAGATAGAAGGTCAGAAGTGGAAAGGTGCTTTTGAATCTTCCGGTTAAGGATTGATTCAAAAGCTTTAGATAGACAAGAAAGTAAAGCAATAGGACGGTAGTTTGAAGGATTGGAGCGGTCACCCTTCTTAGGTACAGGCTGTATGAAGGCAAACTTCCAGCAAGAAGGAAAGGTAGATGTTGACAGCAGAGGCGAAAGAGTTTGACCAGGCTGGGTGACAGCACGGAGGCACAGTTTTTAAGGACAATAGGAGGCACTCCATCAGGTCCATAAGCCTTCTGAGGATTGAGACCAGAGAGGGCATAGAAAACATCATTTTGAAGAATCTTTATAACAGGCATAAAGGAGTCAGAGGGGGGATGAGTAGGAGGAATATGCCCAGAATCGTCCAGAGTGGAGTTTTTAGAAAAAGTTTGAGAGAAGAGTTCAGCCTTAGAGATAGATGAGACGGCAGTGTTGCCGTCAGGACTGAGGAGTGGAGGGAAAGATGAAGAAGTGAAGTTGGAGGAGATTTTTTGGCTAGATGCCAGAAGTCACGGGAAGAGTTAGAGAAAGCAAGGTTTTGACATTTTCTATTAATGAAAGAATTTTTGGTTAGTCGGAGAATAGATTTGGCACGATTTCGGGCAGAAATGTAAAGTTCATAATTAGCATTAGTTTGAAGGGTCTGGTATCTTTTGTGAGCTACCTCTCTATCATTGACAGCACGAGAACAAGCGTGATTAAACCAAGGCTTTTTAGCGTGAGGAGTAGAGAAAGAACGAGGAATGTATGCCTCCATTCCAGAGACAATCACCTCTGTGATGCGCTGAGCACACACAGAGGGGTCTCTATCCTGGAAGCAATAATCATTCCACGGGAAATCGGAAAAGTACATCCTCAGGTCGTCCCACCGAGCTGAAGCAAAATGCCAGAAGCATCGCCTCTTCGGTGGGTCCAGAGAGTGTACAGGAGCGATAGGACAGGATGCAGAAATAAGATTGTGATCGGAGGAGCCCAACGGAGAGAACAGTTTGACAGAATAAGCAGAAGGGTTTGAGGTAAGGAAGAGGTCTAGAATGTTGGGCCGATCTCCAAGACGGTCAGGAATACGTGTAGGGTGCTGGACCAACTGCTCTAGGTCGTTGAGGATAGCAAAGTTGTAGGCTTGTTCACCAGGATGGTCAGTGAAAGAGGATGAAAGCCAAAGCTGGTGGGGAACATTGAAATCTCCTAGGATGGAGATTTCAGCGAAGGGAGAGTGGGTCAAGATGTGCTCCACTTTAGAATTCAAATAGTCAAAGAATTTTACATAGTTGGTAGAGTTAGGTGAGAGATAAACAGCACAGATGTATTTAGTAATAGAATGACAGTGAAGTCTTAACCAGATGGTGGAAAATTCAGAAGAGTCAAGGTCGTGGGCACGAGAGCAAGTGATGTCGTTGCGCACGTAGGCGCAACATCCAGCTTTGGATTGAAATTTAGGATAGAGATAGTAGGAGGGAACAGAGTAGAGATTGCTGTCAGTAGCCTCAGAAACCTGTGTTTCGGTAAGGAAGAGAAGGTGAGGTTTAGAGGAGGAGAGATGATGTTCCACAGAATGAAAATTAGAGCGAAAACCGCGAATGTTGCAGAAATTGAGAAGAAAGAGGTTCGAGGAGTTATCAAGACACCTCTCGGGTCGGCAGCCAGAAGGGGAGTCCTCCCTGGGGGAATTTGTGGTCCCCCCCCCAGGCGGGGACTCCGAGGCGAGCCAACAGGCTTTCTGCTGCCTGCTAGTCCATGTTTCCATGTTTCCATGTTTCCTCCTCCCTCTCCTCGTCCGTTCCTCCCTCCACCACCTCACCCTCCCTTTCTCCTACTCCTTCCTCCTCCTCCTCCTCCTCCTCCTCCAATTTCTCCTCGTTCTTCACAGCAGGTTCCTCCCCTCCCTTCCCGCTCTCCCCTCCCCCCTTCACCCACCCCTCCTGGCCCCTCTTCCGGCCGTCGGGTTCTTGTTGTTGGTGATAGTCAGGTTCGTTATGTTGACAGGTATTTTTGCTCCAAGGATAAGAACAGGACGAGGGTGTGTTTCCCAGGGGCAGGGGTGGGCCATATATCAGACAGGATTGAGGCGTGTATGGCAAGCGAGGGATCGAACCCCATTGTCTTTCTCAGCTGTGGCGGAAACGACGTTTCTCGTGTGCCAAGCGAGGACCTTCTCAGGCGTTTTAGAGAATTGTTAGGCAGGATACGTGACGCTGGTGGGTCGCCAGTAGTGTGTGGCGTCCTGCCAAGGAGGGGCGTTGGCGATGGATGGCTGTCCAGGGCGATAGCAGTGAACAGCAGACTTGCAGAGCATTGCGGGTGCAATGGGTGGCTGTTCGTCGACAATTGGGACCTCTTCTTTGGCAACGACGCGCTCTACGCCCGTGACGGGATACACTTGACGTTCAAGGGTATTGAGGCTCTCTCAGACTCCCTTGAGCGAGCACTTGGTACCCTGAGGGATTTTTTAGTATAGGCGAGGGGGGGAGGAGTAATGGGAGCAATGGGAGGAGTAATGGGAGGGGACATCTAGCTCATAATATAACCAGGCAGCTTAGAAGTAATTCTAGGGGAGTAACAGAGGACGGGCTAAGAATCTTCTATACTAACAGCAGGAGCCTCAGAAACAAGATAGACTTACTAAGGGGTGAAGCTTGTTCAGAAAATTTTGACATAATAGCGATCACTGAGACATGGATAGACACTGCTAATAGAAATTTTAGATCAGAATTTGAAATAACGGGTTATCAGATGTTTCACAAAGACAGAAGGGGCAGAAAGGGAGGTGGAGTTGCGCTATATGTTAAAGACTCACTTAAATGTTTAGTTAACAATTCAGTCAAAACTAACATGGATTCAGAATCAGTTTGGGTGGACGTTTACAAAGGGAAAGAAAAACTAACTCTAGGAGTTATGTACAGGCCACCCAACCTTAACAGGCAGGACACAAGTATATTACTACAGGAGATTGGCAGGGCGAGTATGAGTAGAAATGTCTGCGTAATGGGGGACTTTAATTATAGGAATATAGACTGGGAAGACCTAGTGGGTGACCTGGAAGCCGAGGACTTTCTTGAAGTTATACAAGATAATTTCCTTAAGCAGGTAGTTACTGAGCCTACCAGAGGAGATAACATATTAGACTTAGTCCTAACCAATAATGGGAACTTGCTACGTGAGTTGGAGGTGGGCGGAGAGTTGGGAAATAGTGACCACAGAACGGTTGGTTTTAGCTTAGACTGGGCGGTAACCCGCGAACCAAACCCAGTGTTAGTGCCAGATTTCAGAAGAGCAAATTACGAGGGGCTTCGAAGACATCTTGAAGGGGTAAACTGGGATAATCTAGGGATTCATGAGGGCCAGAACTGCGGATTGGAGAGCCAGGAGAACCAGGTAGAAATGTCTTACAATAATTTAGTTAGAGTAATAGTAGAGGGGCAAGGACAGTATATACTACAGCGAACACTTAGAAAAGAAAACAATGATCCTAAGTGGATGACTCGTGGACTAAAACACGAGATTGGGTAAAAGAGGGGAATTTATCAGAAAATAAAGAATGGGGAAACACATCTCAGGGGCCGGTACGTCGAACTATCTAGATTAGTTAAGAAAAACACCAGGATAGCAAAAAGGAACTATGAGATCAAAGTAGCAAATGAGGCGAAAAGTAATCCTAAGGGCTTCTTTCAGATGTATAGAACAAAAACACGGGAGAAAATTGGACCGCTGAAAACAAACTCAGGGGAGCTAGTAGAAAATTCCGAAAATATGAGCACATTGTTGAACGACTACTTCCTTTCAGTATTCACACAGGAGGATCGAACGACTATACCGGAAAGAGTTCAGGTGTACGAGGGCGGGGATGGCGATAAATTGAGGGATATAATCATTACCAGGTAAGTAGTTC
This sequence comes from Eriocheir sinensis, assembly GCF_024679095.1. Lineage (NCBI taxonomy): Eukaryota > Metazoa > Arthropoda > Malacostraca > Decapoda > Varunidae > Eriocheir > Eriocheir sinensis. The sequence continues at coordinate 19,100,574 of NC_066514.1, read as the reverse complement.
AGGATGAGATAGATAAGCTTAAGAAGAACAAGTCGCCAGGTCCTGACGGGATATTTCCGAGGGTATTAAAGGAATTAGGTGATGTAATCAGTGACCCACTAACCGACATCTTTAAGATGTCGGTAAATACTGGCTATGTGTCGAGCCTATGGAAAGTAGCTAATGTGACGCCGATTTTTAAAAAGGGGGACAGGTCAGTTGCTTCAAACTATCGCCCAATTAGCTTAACATCGGTTATAGGCAAGATGCTGGAGTCCATAATAGCCAGGAACATTCGGGAGCATTTAGAGAAACATAGCTTAATTCACGACTCGCAGCATGGGTTCACAAAAGGTAGGTCATGCCTCACCAATCTCTTGTCCTTTTACAATAAAGTATTTGAGGCGGTTGACAGAGATGAAAATTATGATGTAATCTATCTTGATTTTAGTAAAGCGTTTGATAAAGTTCCTCACAAACGACTGTTGCTTAAATTACAGGCTCACGGAGTAGAGGGTAAAGTTTTGAACTGGGTCAAGGCGTGGCTTAGCAATAGGAAGCAAAGAGTGCAAATCAATGGTAAAAGATCTGACTGGGGATGTGTTACGAGTGGGGTCCCACAAGGTTCGGTATTAGGTCCACTTTTGTTTATTATTTATATCAATGACTTAGATACAGGAATTAGTAGTGATGTTAGTAAATTTGCAGATGATACCAAGATCGGTAGAGTAATTGAGTCGGATCAGGACGCTAGTATTCTCCAAGGTGAACTCAACAGATTGTATGACTGGGCGGATAAATGGCAGATGGAGTTCAATGTAGGGAAGTGCAGTATTTTGAGTGTAGAGTGTAGGTAGGAACAACCCCTCACATAACTATTGCTTAAATGACACTCTCATAAGCAGGTCTGGGTGCGAGAGGGATTTAGGGGTCTTAGTGAGCTCTGATCTCCGTCCAAGGGCACAATGCATTCAAGCTAGAAATCGAGCTAATAGGGTACTGGGATTTATTTCAAGGAGCGTAAGCAACAGAGGCCCCGAAGTCTTCCTCAAACTATATTTAGCATTAGTTAGACCTCATCTGGACTATGCGGTTATGTTCTGGTCACCTTACTATAGAATGGATATGAAAATGTTAGAATCGGTGCAGAGGAGGATGACTAAGATGATTCAGGGGTTGAGAAACTTGCCATACGAGGAAAGACTCAAGCAGTTAAACTTGCATTCTCTAGATAGGCGAAGGGTTCGTGGAGACATGATCGAGGTTTATAAATGGATGAAGGGCTTTAATAAGGGAGACATTCATAAGGTTTTGTTGGTAAGAGAACCGGGTAGGGCACGAAGTAATGGGTTTAAACTGGATAAATTCAGATTCAACAGGGACATAGGCAAAAATTGGTTTACTAACAGGGTGGTGGATGAGTGGAATAGGCTTAGCAGTCATGTGGTGAGTGCCAATACAATTGTCACATTCGAAAATAGACTAGATAAATTCATGGACAGCAATATTAGGTGGGGTTAGATACACGGAAGCTTAGGGTCAAAGGAGCTGCCTTGTACAGGCCTACCGGCCTCTTGTAGACTCCTGCGTTCTTATGTTCTTATGTTCTTATGTATATATATATATATATATATATATATATATATATATATATATATATATATATAAATATATATATATATATATATATATATATATATATATATATATATATATATATATATATATATATATATATATATATATATATATATATATATATATATATATATATATATATATATATATATATATATATATATATATATATATATATATATATATATATATATATATATATATATATATATATATATATATATATATATATATATACACACATATATATATATATATATATATATATATATATATATATATATATCTATATATATATATATATATATATATATACAAATATTAGATGGCGCCTCTATAAACACTTGACTGCGCCATGACGGGCTTGGGCCAACCACCAGACCCAAGCAAGATAGCCTACCAGCGCTATAGGCCTGGACGAAATAAAGGAAAAAAAAGGGAGTTTTTGCAATTTTCTAGGAGCAAGTCTCAAAACAACGGTTTATCTGCCACACCCGTTCATGCCGGATAAACCAAGGACTACTGTAATGATGTACTTTTTTCATAGACGTTAATGTTAACATTCAATACATTCTTGCTGGATTAACGGTATCAACGTTAACATTTACATTAACAATATAACGATGTTAAGATTATGATTAACGAAGACCACCACTGATCATTGGCACCTTCCTTATAGACACAACTCTATTTTTCTGTCAAAGAAAGCACATGAAATATTTCAGACGATAAACTGATGATTCCCGTCAGCTTAACGCCAGTATTTTCCACTCTGTTGTGCTATAAGGAAGTACCATTGTAAAGGTCACAGGAATTTTGAACTGTGAAACCTTACACGGGAATTTTCGGGAATACTCAGGAATTTTCATTAACTTTGAGAATGACAAAATATTGTCTTTTTTTTTTTTTTTTTTTACTTATTTTTATTTATTTTTCAAGTTCAGTTTTAGGGGACAGTTGTTGAATGTCCCGCTGGTGGCACAGGGGCAGGATTTTTGAAGTGGCGCCTATTGAGGCTCATGTGGCTGGTGAGAGGCACACTGATCCCGCGGTGAGTCTGAGCTGATGCGATCAGGACAGGACTGGCTCTGGAAACTGGAGTCACTGGACACGATCAGTAGAGATGATTCATGCACAGTGCTGTGCTAACTAAGGTTCAAGACTGTTTCATCCACACTTTATGAAGATTGTATTGCCTGTTTAATTACAGTATTATCCACTGCCTGCTTGACACACACACACACACACACACACACACACACACACACACACACACACACACACACACACACACCTCCAGTGTGTTCCTGCTGTAGTGCCTCCCTCACTCTGCCTCTCTGTTTCAGGGTGACAACCCTGCTGGACAGCCTGTTACCAGTGTGTGGCTGTGTGCTGCCTCCAGTGTGTTCCTGCTGTAGTGCCTCCCTCACTCTGCCTCTCTGTTTCAGGGTGACAACCCCGAGGAGTGTCCAGTGTGCCTGACAGGCTTTGATGACTTAGTACAGCGGCCACGCACTCTGCCCTGTGGCCACAGTCTGCACACTGTGCACAGATAAGCTGAAGGAGCAGGGCCGTGTTACCTGTCCGGAGTGCCGCGTCAGACATGCCGTGCCCGAGGGCGGGCAGTTCCCTGTCAGCTATACAATTGAGGCCTTCATAAGAAGGCTGAGAGATGGCAAGGCGGCGGCAGCCTCGCCGCCACCTAGTGCCGGGAAGGGGAAAGGGGCAGCAGGATCAGCTGGCAAGAAGGGAGCAGCGGGTCTCTCCAAGAAAATGCGTTCCTTTCTGCAGGAACAGGAGGCCACAGTTGTGGCCGCCATCACCGCCTGCCAGGAGGCTCAGTCCCAGCTGGACCAGTATGAGGCCACCCTGACAGGCTGGGGCGAGCGGCAGCAGCAGCTGGAGGACAGCCTCCAGGGACTGATGGACCAGAGCAGGAGTTCCAGGGAGCTCCTGCAGCATGAAAAGTTCCGTGTGGCACCGAAGAGGAAGGAGACAAAGAAGAAGGAGCAGGAGCTGCAGGCTGTGCGGGAGAAGTTGCGCACTCCTGCAACAGAGCAAGAGGCACTCAGGGTTGTGGGAACAGTGTTTCACCTCACCAGTGAGGTGGAGCAGGTGTTGGAGGAGTGCCAGCAGTGTTTCCCTGACGCCGGCATCCTCAACACCGCCTGGAAGGTGAGTGTGCTGCACCTGTGCCCTGGGCTCTCAGCCACGCGAGTAAACACAGCAGGCAACACACAGGGGGCATACACAGTGGTGCACACAAGGGGTATGCACAAGGGTACACACAGGGGGCATGCACAAGGGTACACGCTGGGAGCACACCCGGAGCGGACCTTGTGCCCCGTGCCCTCACCCGTCTTCTTCTCCTCCCTCTTAGCGCTGCTCGCTCGTTTTAGTTGCGTTGCTGGTTCGCCGGAAGGGTGTGTCTTCCGGTGATGACTTGCCGGAACTTACAACGTTCCGGTGCTGATCCTTGCTGATTTAGCGTCAACCCAGCTTCTGTTCTCACGACCATAAGCGCCTACGTGTCCACTAACATCCTGTGGCGACACTGAGCTTGTGTTTCGACACATGCATTCATATGTACATGATAATATACACATTACAAGCATATACAGGGGTAGACACTGGTGGCATACACAGGGGTACACACAGGGGGCATATACAGGGGTACACACAGGGGGCATACACAGGGGTACACACAGAGGGCATAGAAAGCGGCACACAGGGGCGAGGGCGTGAGCTTCTTCCCTAACCCAGTGTTGTTGTTTCAGGTGAGAGAGGCATCTAGTGCAGCCCTGGAGGCCGCCAAGGCTGTCCAGGCTGCTTGGGAAACTGTTTCTACAGAAGAACCCAGGCGCCAGTCAGTCCCAGAAGAACCCAGGCCCCAGTCAGTCCCAGAAGAACCCAGTTCCCAGTCAGACCCAGAAGAACCCAGGCCCCAGTCACACCCAGAAGAGCCCAGTTCCCAGTCAGACCCAGAAGAACCCAGGCCCCAGTCAGACCCAGACCTCACCATCATGGAAAAAGTGCAGTTCATCTTAGAGCCAAGCTTGAAGGTCAGTACCCCCCCTGGGTGTCACTCTTGTTACAGCGAGTCCCTGGCACACGTCACTGCAGTGCTTACCTTACCTCAACACAGCACTGCAGTCACCTTACCTTGTCACTGTGTGATTGCTGTGTTTGCCTTACCTCAACACAGCACCAGTGGCCACAGTACCTTGTCATGGCATAATTGGTGTTTCTGTTAGTGTCTCAGTGAGTTACCAGTGGTCACCTTGTCATGACATAATTGGTGTTTCTGTTAGTGCCTCAGTGAGTTACCAGTGGTCAACTTGTCATGGCATAATTGGTGTTTCTGTTAGTGTCTCAGTGAGTTACCAGTGGTCACTTTGTCATGGCATAATTGGTGTTTCTGTTAGTGCCTCAGTGAGTTACTAGTGGTCACCTTGTCATGGCATAATTGGTGTTTCTGTTAGTGTCTCAGTGAGTTACCAGTGGTCACCTTGTCATGGCATAATTGGTGTTTCTGTTAGTGTCTCAGTGAGTTACCAGTGGTCACCTTGTCATGACATAATTGGTGTTTCTGTTAGTGCCTCAGTGAGTTACCAGTGGTCACCTTGTCATGGCATAATTGGTGTTTCTGTTAGTGCCTCAGTGAGTTACCAGTGGTCATCTTGTCATGGCATAATTGGTGTTTCTGTTAGTGCCTCAGTGAGTTACCAGTGGTCACCTTGTCATGGCATAATTGGTGTTTCTGTTAGTGTCTCAGTGAGTTACCAGTGGTCACCTTGTCATGGCATAATTGGTGTTTCTGTTAGTGTCTCAGTGAGTTACCAGTGGTCACCTTGTCATGACATAATTGGTGTTTCTGTTAGTGCCTCAGTGAGTTACCAGTGGTCACCTTGTCATGGCATAATTGGTGTTTCTGTTAGTGTCTCAGTGAGTTACCAGTGGTCACCTTGTCATGGAATAATTGGTGTTTCTGTTAGTGCCTCAGTGAGTTACCAGTGGTCACCTTGTCATGGCATAATTGGTGTTTCTGTTAGTGTCTCAGTGAGTTACCAGTGGTCACTTTGTCATGGCATAATTGGTGTTTCTGTTAGTGCCTCAGTGAGTTACTAGTGGTCACCTTGTCATGGCATAATTGGTGTTTCTGTTAGTGTCTCAGTGAGTTACCAGTGGTCACCTTGTCATGGCATAATTGGTGTTTCTGTTAGTGTCTCAGTGAGTTACCAGTGGTCACCTTGTCATGACATAATTGGTGTTTCTGTTAGTGCCTCAGTGAGTTACCAGTGGTCACCTTGTCATGGCATAATTGGTGTTTCTGTTAGTGCCTCAGTGAGTTACCAGTGGTCACCTTGTCATGGCATAATTGGTGTTTCTGTTAGTGCCTCAGTGAGTTACCAGTGGTCACCTTGTCATGGCATAATTGGTGTTTCTGTTAGTGTCTCAGTGAGTTACCAGTGGTCACCTTGTCATGGCATAATTGGTGTTTCTGTTAGTGTCTCAGTGAGTTACCAGTGGTCACCTTGTCATGACATAATTGGTGTTTCTGTTAGTGCCTCAGTGAGTTACCAGTGGTCACCTTGTCATGGCATAATTGGTGTTTCTGTTAGTGTCTCAGTGAGTTACCAGTGGTCACCTTGTCATGGCATAATTGGTGTTTCTGTTAGTGCCTCAGTGAGTTACCAGTGGTCACCTTGTCATGGCATAATTGGTGTTTCTGTTAGTGTCTCAGTGAGTTACCAGTGGTCACCTTGTCATGGCATAATTGGTGTTTCTGTTAGTGTCTCAGTGAGTTACCAGTGGTCACCTTGTCATGGCATAATTGGTGTTTCTGTTAGTGTCTCAGTGAGTTACCAGTGGTCACCTTGTCATGGCATAATTGGTGTTTCTGTTAGTGTCTCAGTGAGTTACCAGTGGTCACCTTGTCATGGCATAATTGGTGTTTCTGTTAGTGCCTCAGTGAGTTACCAGTGGTCACCTTGTCATGGCATAATTGGTGTTTCTGTTAGTGTCTCAGTGAGTTACCAGTGGTCACCTTGTCATGGCATAATTGGTGTTTTTGTTAGTGCCTCAGTGAGTTACCAGTGGTCACCTTGTCATGGCATAATTTGTGTTTCTGTTAGTGTCTCAGTGAGTTACCAGTGGTCACCTTGTCATGGCATAATTGGTGTTTCTGTTAGTGCCTCAGTGAGTTACCAGTGGTCACCTTGTCATGGCATAATTGGTGTTTCTGTTAGTGTCTCAGTGAGTTTTGAGTTCAGCTTCATAAGTAAAGCTCTCTTAAGGAGTCAGCAGCTTTCTTTACACACTCTTGTTTCCTGCCGGCCAAGGCAGCAGCCTGACGTGGTCTTCTTGCTCTTAATTCCCTTCCCTCCACCGGGGACCTTTGCAGGCCGAGGACTTCCGCAGTCTGACACAGCGCACCAGGAGCCTGCTGCAGGCTGGCCGGGTGTTTGCTGTGCACCAGGTGGGAGGTCAGCGCCGACGACACGCAAGAATAAGCCTCGAAGCCGGCCAGCCGTGCCTCCATGCCTTGACGGACCATCCCCCGCCACTGGGCGCGTCAACCCTGCAGGTGAGCTGGAGCAGTGACATCTCAAGTAATGGATGGCTTCAAAAGTGAATCAAAATGGTAAAAAAATTGAATAAAGTCGCAGAAAATGGCTCTGAAAAAAACTATTTTTGAGTTCCCAACCTTGAAAACCACTCATTTTTTTAGAATTTCAAAAAACTTATTTAACAAATACTTTAGCCCTGCCAATGTGCTTTCCAATATGATGCACAACATTTTCCTACTCCCAGTAGTTTCGTCGCTAGAGCTCAAAACGCAAACCCTTTTGTGAGCGATTTTGACGAACTCCAGACACTTTGCCGTTTTTGTCTAGTGTGGCTTTATTATTGCCTCTAGAAGGCTGCAATTTGACATGTAGCCCCTCTTGGCAATGCATTGTGACCAGCTCGAAGGAGTTGTTGATACCTCGCTTCCAAGTTTGTTTTTCGTCCCTTGTATGTATATATGTATGTATTTATATATATATATATATATATATATATATATATATATATATATATATATATATATATATATATATATATATATATATATATATATATAGATAGATAGATAGATAGATAGATAGATAGATAGATAGATAGATAGATATAGATATAGATATAGATAGATAGATAGATAGATAGATAGATAAATATAGATATAGATATATTTGGTATCACAAGAAAGCAAATTAAATGTATTATTCATAAATGGGAAGAAATAGGGCTTAATACTAAATAAAATAAAATAAATAACATGTACAATAAGGTGCTTAATATAGGTTGATTTATATAGTGAAATGATTATATAAAAATAGTAACTTTTTATATAGATATCTTAAAATGATTTTAATACAAGATAGTCAACATATTAAAGTGTTCATATATGTACTTTTATGCTGATACATTAATTTTTGTGGCGTCAGGAAGGTTTTTCGTCTCGGCGCGTGAAATGAGACAGATTCGGCGAATGTTCGTCGCGACTTCTGGTCACGTTTCGAGCTTTAGCGACGAAACTACTGGGAGTAGGAAAATGCTATGCATCATATTGGAAAGCACATTGGTAGGGCTAAAATATTTGATAAATAAGTTTTTTGAAATTCTCAAAAAATGAGTGGGTTTCAAGGTTGGGAACTCAATTTTTTTTTTTCAGAGCCGTTTTTTGTGAATTTATTCAATTTGTTACCCTTTTGAGTCGGTTTTGGACCCCGGTCGCGTAATAAAAACTATAGCTCTTTCATTTTGCCGTCGAATGATACCAAAACATTTCTGTAGCCCCAGAAATAAGGGAGTTATGGCGATTCGCACCAAAGCGGTTGATTTTCCAAAATTCGCGTGTTAATGACAAGACTGGGGCAAGTTTCCGGTCCATAGTGTAGGGTTCACTGGCTGGAGACTTGACCCTGCCTGAGGGGGAAGGCGGCCGCTGAGTTTCAATGATCTGTGTCTGCATCCTAGCTTTGAGTGGCGCCACATCCCCCGCTACAACCCAAGCACCTCTTCTCCCCGCAGCTTGGGGGCCGCCCTCCAAGGCTGCGGTGCCTCGGCCTCGGCCAGTCCCAGCCCTCCTCTTTGCCTCTCCGTTCTTGCCGGCATCTGGCCAGTAGCTGTCCCACGCTGCTTCTTGTCTGCTGCGTCCCTCACCAGGGCCTGCCTTGTGTTCAGAGCCTTAGTGACCTCAGCCACAGCCTTTTCCTGCCTTTCCCTCGGGTGTTCTAGAAGCTCCTGGAGGTTGGCAGTTTATGCTAACAGAAATTTGCCTTTCCAACCCTGTTGCTTTTCCTTCTGTCTCTTTTTACTTCCTTTATTTACATTTGTGTGTGTGTGTGTGTGTGTGTGTGTGTGTGTGTGTGTGTGTGTGTGTGTGTGTGTGTGTGTGTGTATCTACCTATTTGTAGTTTTACAGGACCTGGGCTTACGCTCGTGTGGT
>NC_066514.1:19016462-19086462 GCF_024679095.1 Eriocheir sinensis | reverse complement strand
ACGTACATATGGACGGTAATACTAGAAATGCCTGAACCGATGTTGTGTTATTTGGCGTCCCCACCGTCAAAAATTGTTAACAAACACTGGTCTCTCATGAACGGTGCATGCTCAGACCAGCAAGCGTAGACCTGTACAGTCTCACAAAGCTTTTAAACCGTAATAAAGAGTTGCTGGAAGGCTGAATCAGACATATAGTACCACTACCACCGTCCTCGCTGTTACTAGAACGGCACTCTGTACGAGTTGTATTTATATGTACAGAGTGTACGTCGTTCTAGAAACAGCGAGGATGGTGGTACTGTATGTTTGATTCAGCTTTCCAGCAACTCTTAATGGGTTAAAAAAACATTGTGAGACTGTACAGGTCTAAACTTAATGGTCTGAGCATGCGCAGTTCACGAGAGACCAGTGTTTGTAAACAAAAGCGTCAGCTTTTGACGATGGGACACCAAATAACACAACACCGGGTGCCTTCAATACCATGGCATGGTCACAAACGAATATGGAATATCAAATTCGAGGCAGTGAATAATAATTTTTGGGGCAAAGTTAAATGATTTTTCTCTATGATATATTGATTTTTGAGTAGCATAAAAAAAAATAACCTAGTGTTTTAATTTTCATGATCTAAGTATGAACTCTCATCACCGAAGATATTTCATACCCCGAAGTTTTTTCATACAACACCGGGCCACGCATGCGCAGTAGGGAGGAGACAACGTTTTTTTCTGAGAGGCGGAAAAAAAGTAGCGATTATAGCTAGTTTGGTTACAAAAGTAACGAAGATACCGATATATATTTAAATAAGTAGCGGATGGTCGATAATCCGATTTTGTTATCAGCGATAAAGTATCGCGATAACTTATCGCGATAACGCCCAGCTATGGCCATGCATGTCATTGTTAGAGGTATATTAAGCAGTAAATGGAGAAAATGCAACCTACAGGTCAATTACTGAGAGGGGTTGGCTACATGTTTTTAGGGAGAGAAATGGTTGTGGAGTGGTGGAGATCACCAGAGATGAAAAAAAGCCTTACAAGAGTGGAATAAATAATACAAGATAAGAGAGAGAGAGAGAGAGAGAGAGAGAGAGAGAGAGAGAGAGAGAGAGAGAGAGAGAGAGAGAGAGAGAGAGAGAGAAAAAAAAACTTATATAGATTGCGGAAATAAGAAAGAACTGTGATAGGTTGTCTCATGCAGGAGGAGGAGGAGGAAGAAGAAGGAGAAGAAGGAAAGCGAGGAGGAGGAGGAGGAGGAGGAGGAGGAGGAAGAAGAAAACAACGAGAAAAAAAAATAAACATCCAGACAAACTAATTAACTTATACATGACGGAAATAGGTAGTATGTAAGTACTCTCTCTCTCTCTCTCTCTCTCTCTCTCTCTCTCTCTCTCTCTCTCTCTCTCTCTCTCTCTCTCTCTCTCCTCCTCCTCCTTCCCTCCATACATAGCTAAATAAATTCTCTTTCTCTCCATGTCTCCGTTTTTTCTCTCCGTTTCCTCCTTCCCTCCAAAAATGGGTTTAAATATGGAGGAAAGAATTGCTATGCCTCTCAGCCAGATAGTTTTCCTCCTCCACCTTTCTCTTTTCTCTCCTCTCTCCCTCCTTTCTCTCCCTCTCCTCCTCCTCCTCCTCCTTCCCTCCACACATAGCTAAATAAATTCTCTTTCTCTCCATGCCTCCGTTTTTTTTCTCCGTTTCCTCCTTCCCTCCAGAAATTAGTTTATATATGGAGGGAAGATTTGCTATGCCTCTCAGCCAGACAGTCTTCCTCCTCCACCTCCCTCTCTTCTCTCCTCTCTCTCCTTCCTCCTCCTCCTTTCTCTCCCTTCTTCCTCAGTCTTTCCTCCATCTCTCCATGCCTCCCTCACGCCCCTAGCTGCTCCTAATAGCCCCCTAGCAGCATAAATAGGGTCACGCCAGCCTCGGAAATATAAGGATGATGAGACATATAATCAGTCAATCAGTGGGGGCATACTCCTGGGGGCGCGTCACCTCACCCACCCTACGACGACAGGATTACTGCATCATCGCCCAAACAAGGTCAAGGAGGCCCCACAACGACTCTGGAGGTAAACTGGGCGTGAAAATTTTGTGGTCAGAAACATATAGGTATGTCTGCCTTGAAATAGTTAGGCTCGTATCCCGCTGATCACTGACTAGACTCGTTTTTAGGCCTTCAGTATATGTCTATATTGTGTTTTACGCCTAATTCATTATTTTTGGGGTTACTGAAGTTATTTTTTCTTTGAAGTTAATAAAGAAGCAATCAATTAAAATATATGGACAGACTGGTTATGTTGAGTGATAGTTTTTATAGTTTTTAAAGCCTAATGAACAGTTTTGATGCTATTTAAGTCCCTCTCATGCCTCTGAAGTTAATAAATAAGTAATAATTGTCAATGTGGAGGTAAATATTGTTAGGCCCGTCGCCCTTCACCCAGCCCGCCGTTTTAAGCCTGGCGGTCGGAATGGCTTCACTTTTTTGGGAATACCTCGCTGGGAACGACGGGAATCCTGGAATGGCAGGTGGGAACAGGAGCAGGAGAGATAGGAGCAGGGATGGGACTAGCAGGAGGAGGAGGAGGGAGGCCAGGAAGAGCAGGAGGAGGAGTGGAAGAGGGAGAAGTCCTTCCTACCCGTCAGTGGCAGGTCCAGGCAGGAGAGGGAAGATGGGGCCACACGTGGATGGAAGGAGAGATAGGAACGATGAAGGCAAAGTGGAGAAGACTGGGCTCATAATGTTAAGTGGTCAGAAAAAGATGACGGAGCTGAGAGACAGATACCTTCATAAAAACGGTAAGAACTCGAAAACGAATAACGACAGGAAGATACGGATACTGTGGATGGGGAGAGAATAGATGGGGGTATGTGTGGGTAGAAGGAGGTGGAGGAAGAACGGAGGAAAGGTAGAAAAAAGTGGAGTTAAATTGGAGGTAAAATTTTTAGGCGGTCAGAAAAAAAGTCCTAATTAGAGACAGATACCTTGATATAAATGCGAATAAATCAAAAACGAATAACGATACGAAGATGCGGATAGCGTAGAGAGAAAGAGGAAAGATGGGGGTATATGTGGATAGACGGAGGTGGAGGTGGAACGGAGGAAAGATTGAAAAAAGTGGAGTTAAAATGGAGGTAAAAATTTTAGTGGGTCAGAAAAAAAGTGGAGATAAGAGACAGATACCTTGATATAAATGCAAATAACTCAAAAACGAATAACGATACGAAGATGCGGATAGCGTAGAAGGAAAGAGGAAAGACTGACCTCCAAGACCACGTAAGGCGGGGTTCAACAACCTAAAGGAAAGCGGAGAAAAACGGAGCTAAAACACGACAACTTTCAGGTCCGTTCGTGATGCGGCAGACTTGTCGGTACTGCCATGGGACCGGAATGCACATCAAGTTCCCCTGCACGGAATGTGAAGGCAAGGGCCAGAGTGTCCAGGGAAAGACCGTCACTGTGCCTGTCCCTGCCGGTTAGTGCGTGCGTGCGTGTGTGTGTGTGTGTGTGTATGTAACTATGTGCGTTTTATTATCTTTCCATGTACGTGTATCTCAGCCTCTTATGTGCGTTTTGAAATATGTAAGCATGTGTGTGTGTGTGTGTGTGTGTGTGTGTGTGTGTGTGTCTCTCTCTCTCTCTCTCTCTCTCTCTCTCTCTCTCTCTCTCTCTCTCTTCCCTTCCCTTCCCTTCTGTTCCCTTCCCTTCCCTTCTGTTCCCTTCCTTTCCCTTCCCTTTCCTTCCCTTCCCTTCCCTTCCCTTCCTATCGCTTCCCTTCCCTTCCCTTCCCTTCCGTTCCCTTCCCTTCCCTTCCCATCTGTTCCCTTCCCCTTCCTTCCCTTCCCTTCCCTTCCCTTCCTTCCTTCCCTTCCTTCCTTCCCTTCCCTTCCTATCCCTTCCCTTCTCTTCCCTACCCTACTACTGCTACTACTACTACTACTACTACTACTACTATTACTACTACTACTACTACTACTACTGCTACTACTATTACTACTATTCCAGGCGTGGAGGATGGTCTGAGACTATCCGTGGGCAGGAAGGAAGTGTTCGTCAGAGTAGTGGTCGAAAGTAGTCGGAAGCTCACACGGTCTGGGGCTGACATACTATCCACGGCGACTATTTCACTATCGCAAGCTGTCCTGGGGGGTGCCACGCGCGTCCCGGGGCTCTACGAGGACTATTTGACTATCGAGGTAAGTGGTAGTAGTAATAGTATTAGTAGAACGTTTGAATATTATATCATAAGCGATTTTTTTTCTTGCGTATTCCATGAAAAGTTTTGACAGTTTGGCCAATAACTTGACAGACAGACGACTGATTGACAAACAGACACCACCACTAGATAGCCAGGTAAATTCCGCACCTACGCACCTACTTACAAAATTTATGACCCCACTTACAAGCTACTTACAAGCACTTATAATGCACCCCTCCAAACACATGGCAACCTTCCTCACTTGAAAGTTTTCACATATTGAGCGATTGAGCGAATTAGAGCGAGCCGATTCACACACCGATAGCACCACTACAAAGCCAGATAAACGCCACACTTTACTAGACTGGCGCCAACACACACCCACGAAGGCCTCGGTGCTCCGTGAAGGGTTTGGCGTCCATACAACACACCGATAGCACCACTACAAAGCCAGATAAACGCCACACTTTACTAGACTGGCGCCAACACACACCCACGAAGGCCTCGGTGCTCCGTGAAGGGTTTGGCGTCCATACCACACATTGCTGTGCCGTCGCAAATCACTCCTTGTGATATAAGTTTTCGTAAATATTTACGTCAGTCGCGACCGCCAGGATGGTGTGAGAGGGAAGGAAGGAAACTGTTGTACTTCTCTTGTGTTACCGGCGCATCATACATGGGGGAGTCCAGGGGTTGGTTAGAAGGGGGTCGAGGGGGTTAGGTTATGTAATGTTCGGATTGAGTAATTTAAATCTGCTCTCCCACCCAAAACCCCGAATTCCCACGTACGGGTCCCCAAGATGGTTAGGGGAAGGGAATTGTGCCTTTTTCTTTACCTTTAAGTACTGGCGCCTTCATGTTATGGTTTAGGGACATGGATTTCCTCGCTTAACTATAACAGGCAAAGATTTGTTTTGGTAGCGTGGTGGTGCCAGTGTGTCATTAACTGCCTTATCAACCGTCACTATCTCTTCATGTATCTTTTACACAAACCTTCAACACTGGTGGATAGGGGAAGGATTGGTAATGGGACTGGTGGATAGGGGAAGGGTTGGTAACGGGACTGGTTGATAGGGGAAGTATTGGTAATGGGACTGGTGGATAGGGGAAGGGTTGGTAACGGGACTGGTGGATAGGGGAAGGGTTGGTAATGGGACTGGTGGACAGGGGAAGGGTTGGTAATGGGACTGGTGGATAGGGGAAGGGTTGGTAATGGGACTGGTGGACAGGGGAAGGGTTGGTAATGGGACTGGTGGACAGGGGAAGGGTTGGTAATGGGACTGGTGGATAGGGGAAGGGTTGGTAACGGGACTGGTGGATAGGGGAAGGGTTGGTAATGGGACTGGTGGAGAGGGGAAGGGTTGGTAACGGGACTGGTGGATAGGGGAAGGGTTGGTAATGGGACTGGTGGACAGGGGAAGGGTTGGTAATGGGACTGGTGGATAGGGGAAGGATTGGTAATGGGACTGGTGGATAGGGAACGGGTTGGTAATGGGACGGGGGGAGAGGGCAAGGGTTGGTAATGGGACTGGTGGAGAGGGGAAGGGTTGGTAATGGGACTGGTGGATAGGGGAAGGGTTGGTAATGGGACTGGTGGATAGGGGAAGGGTTGGTAATGGGACTGGTGGAGAGGGGAAGGGTTGGTAACGGGACTGGTGGATAGGGGAAGGGTTGGTAATGGGACTGGTGGATAGGGGAAGGGTTGGTAATGGGACTGGTGGAGAGGGGAAGGGTTGGTAATGGGACTGGTGGATAGGGGAAGGGTTGGTAATGGGACTTGGGGATATTGGAAGGGTTGGTAATGGGACTTTTGGATATGGAAAGGGTTGGTCATGGGACTGGTGGATAGGGGAAGGGTTGGTAATGGGACTGGTGGATAGGGGAAGGGTTGGTAATGGGACTGGTGGATAGGGGAAGGGTTGGTAATGGGACTGGTGGAGAGGGGAAGGGTTGGTAATGGGACTGGTGGAGAGGGGAAGGGTTGGTAATGCGACGAATACTATCGGATAGATAGAGAAGTCTTTAATCCACTGTTGGAGACCAGGAGATCGCCTTAGAAACCTTTAGAATCAGAGAATGGAGCCAAAACGTGGACGGTTGTGGAAAAGTTGTAAAAATCTTGACGAGGCTATTTTGTCAAATTTCACTGTATAAAAAAATAGCCCCGACCAGGTTCCATATTCTGCATCTCTATTTCCCGTGCATCCCGCCCTCAACAAAGCCGAAAATAGCCACCGGGAGGTATGAAATAGTTTGTAACGTGGAAAGGCGCTCCATCGTTAACGTTATAGCGTCGAAATAGCGCAGTTAACCTTAAAAATAGTAGGGCGTCAAAGAAAATGACAGTATTTTAAGGCAAAATATGGAAGATTTTATATGTTTATTTAAGTAGTAGTAGTAGTAGTAGTAGTAGTACATATTAGTATAGTAGTAGTAGTAGAAGTAGTAGTAGTAGTAGTAGTAGTAGTAGTAGTAGTAGTAGTAGTAGTAGTAGTAGTAGTAGTAGTAGTAATAGTAGTAGTAGTAGTAGTACATATTAGTATAGTAGTAGTAGTAGAAGTAGTAGTAGTAGTAGTAGTAGACGTCTCTACCGAGCCGGCCATGCTTCCCCTGGACGGCGAACACCTTCGGTACAGGACAGCCAATACCTCACAGGAGGCACGGGTTGATGTAAGTGCCCGCGGATTCTGGGTGCGCGGACAGCGGACGTTCATGGACATCCGCATATTCGACCCGATGGCTGCCTGTCACCGTGAGCTGCCCCTGCAAGCCGCCCACCACAGGAACGAGCAGGAGAAGACAAGGGCATACGGTGAAAGAATCCAACATGTGGATCAGGGCAGCTTCACCCTCTCGTCTTCACCACATCCGGCGGGATGGGTCCCAGAATAAATTACTTTCTCCCAAACCCTCCGTGACCCCTCGAGAAACCTCAAACGACCCCCCAGGGGGTCACAACCCCCAGGTTAAGAACCACTGCTCTAGTGTGTGTCTGTGTCCGTACATACCTTTCTCTCTCTTTTACACAATTACAACTCTGTGGTGGCGATCTAGATCTCTATTCAATACTAACCGTGCTGAGTTTCCTCGAGGACAAGATGGTGACCGTGACCTGCACACTCCGCTTGCCACGCCACGACGTCTGACTGTTTTGTGTTTTGAATTTTCAGTGTGGCGGCGGTGTCAGGGGCAAAATTGAGCCCGGGCATCCACATGCCTCTGTTATCTTAGCTTAAGCTCGTGTATGTGGGGTTCTTTTCTACTGATATGGCGTCTAGAGCTAGCATGATCATCATTCTTTATTATGATGACAAATACCATGTCAAAATTTGCCTCATTAAATAAGAAATTACATAAAGTTCG
Organism: Eriocheir sinensis; assembly: GCF_024679095.1. Classification (NCBI taxonomy): domain Eukaryota; kingdom Metazoa; phylum Arthropoda; class Malacostraca; order Decapoda; family Varunidae; genus Eriocheir; species Eriocheir sinensis. Next base: position 19,078,898 of record NC_066514.1, on the reverse strand, counting down.
GCAGTTTTTCCTCGTCGCCAAGCCATCCTCCAGCAGCGCTCCGACACCCATGATCGCAGATTAATTTTTCTCAGAAAATAGGATACCAATCACATTTTCATCAACATATTTCCACAGGTGAATACTTAGGCCATATTTACACCAAGTTGCAACACCTGAGATTCATTAATAATGGCAGGGGAAGGAAAAATATAGGCCCCTGTCATTGGCAAAATTGAGCCTCAGGCAGAATTGAGCCTGGGCTCACCTGGTTGCTCACCTGGTTGGCTACCATGTTCCAGTTAGACATACAACTCGAGGGAGATATGCTAATAGTATATTAGGGTAGCCCACAACTTGCTGGCACGCCAGCCACTCAACTATATAGTTATGTCCATAGCAACAAGTGCAAGAGAAGTGGCTGAGTTTTGTGCCATATGCACAAAAGAAAACAGCTGGGAAAAATGTCAGAGTAGAGTTAAATTTCATTCAATATATTCAAAAAGAGTTTGTCCCAACTGGACATGGAGATGCTTTTTAAAAGATGTGATAGAATCACAGCTAACAGCTGCATCAGACAAAGAGTTCCAGAGATCGATACATCTGATACTGAAAAATCTGCGTCTACATTCCAGTGATGTGTGAGGTTTAGCTAGCTTGAGTCTGTGACCTCTGGTGTGTGTTACTGAAGAGAGGCAAAAAAGATCTTGGGGAGTTATTGAGGATTGATTGTGGAAAATTTTCCAGCATTTGATGAGATCAGCTCTAATTAGTCTACCCTGGACGGAATAAAGGTTCAGAGTTTGTAGACGGTCTGCATAGGTAAGATCAGTCATTCCAGTGATTTGTTTGGTCCATCTTCGTTGTGTAGATTCTAGGAGTCTTAGGTCACCCAGGTACCCTGTATTCCATACAGGTTGTATTCCATACAGTAGAGCCAAATTCCAACAGAGGTCTGACGTGGGTTATAAACAGGGTGATCATAAAGTCCTTGTCTCGACAGAGTGTAGATTTTATTAAATTGTTTGCCAGGCCCGCTGCTTTCTTTACAGTTATTGATATGTGGGAGTGGAGCTTCAGTGAGCTATCAACTGCTATACCCAAGTCTTTATGTGTGGTCTCAATAGGAAGGTCAGTGTTGTCCATGTGGTAATGCTGCAAAGGACCCGCAATGGTCCTATCTGTTGAGCTTCTCTGACAACGTAGCACGGCACACTTGTCCAAATTAAAACGCAGACCCCAAGAGTCAGCAACATTGAACACCATGTCGATGTCGTTTTGACAGATACTAGTGTCTTCGGCTAAAGAGGAACTGTAGTCACTGCGTAGTTTGAGATAGATTTTCATGTCATCAGCGAAGAATTTGTATTTAGACTGAATGTATGATGGCAAGAAGTTAATATACACCAGGAACAAGAGGGGGCCCAGGACTGAGCCCTGGGGCACTCCGCTGAGTACATCCTTGGAAGAGCTGGTACATCCAGAAACTGAGACTTGCATGGTGCGGCCTAATAGGAAATCTGAGATCCATGACAGCAGGGGGCCGTGAACTCCCAGTAGTCTCAGTTTGTCTATGAGAAGAGTATGGTTGACAACATCGAAGGCTTTACTAAAATCAAAGAGCACAACATCAACTATGTATCCTACATCCAGCCATGAAGTGACATCATTATACACAAGTAGCAGCTGGTCGTCTACTGTTCTGCCTTGTCGGAATCCGTACTGGTCAGTTGAAAAAATACCATTGGAGTCGAGAAAGTTGTAGAGTGAGTCTGAGATAAATCGTTCCAGAGTTTTGCAGATGACAGATGTCAGACTGATAGGTCTGTAATTCAGTGGTGTATAGCGAGAGCCTTTCTTGAATATGGGTATAATGATGGATCTTTTCCAGTCCTTTGGGAGTTTTCCTATAGAGAGAGACTTTTGAAATATAAGGAAAATTGGAATAGCAATAGCAGGGCAAGATTTCAGGAGGCTGGGGTGAATGCCATCAGGTCCCATGCTGGAATTTGGGTCAAGCACCTTGTGCTTATTTATAACTTGCTGCAGAGTTATGGTAATATTGTCCAGGGCCCCATCAAAGGTTTGGTGAGGAGAGGGAGCACTGCTGACTTGGCTTGAGTAGACGGAACAGAAGTGAGTGGCAAAGGTGTTAGCCATCAGTGTACAGTCACTAGTAAGTTCACCACAGTCCATCCTTAACGGGCCAACAGAGGGAGTCCCAACTTTCTTACTCCTGATGTAGTGGTGGAAAGGCTTCGAGGAGCTCTGCGGTTTCTGTATTAGTGATTTTTCATGGTCAATTTGCTTTAGAGTAAAAAAGTTGCGAAATCTGCTGTTTATGTTGTCATAGTGCGCCAGGGTTTGTGTGGCCTGTGGGGATTGTCTGCCATGCGTACTTCTCGCATTTTTGTATGCTTCCCATGCTTTTCTGCGTGAGGTTTTCAGGGCCTTGGGCGGAGAAGCGCAGCTTGCAGATGGAGCATTGGGTGCAAGAGGCACAAACTGGTCAATCAATTGCCTAACAATGGATAGAAATCTTTCGTACATTGCGTTTATTGTTAAGCCATGAAATTCAAATTGCCAGTCGATTTCACATAGATGTTCATTTATCCGTTTGTATTTGGCTCGGTACCAAGAGCGCTTGAAGGTGGAAGAATTTTCTGTAGATACACCTGTCTGGAAATAGTATCGAAGTAATACAGGGCAATGTCCACAGTTGGGTAAGGGACTCTTGACCTCTATTTCACCCACCCTGTCACTTTCTGATGTGAGAGCCAGGTCGATAATGTTTCCAGAGATTACGTAGGTGGGAACATCTACCCACTGGTGCAAACCCAGTGGTATAAAACAGTCCATAAATGATTGGTGCAGGGGAGGATATTTTGTGTCCAGCACCGATTTAGATTGCCAGTTGAAGAGTGGGAGGTTAAAGTCCCCAAGGATCAGTACTTCTTTACCAGGGCAAAAGGTAAGGAGGAAGTCTAGAAGAGCTTGGTTGGCAGTGTTACTATTTGAGGGAGGACGATAAATTACAATTAAATAAAGGTTAAAGGCTAAAAGATAAATTGCACATACGTTATCACAGCCTGTGTTAATACTGATATGACTGATGTGACTCTGAATATAGACACAGACCCCGTGCTTGCGGGAGTGGCTGGTAGAGTCAGTACGTAGGAGATTATAATTATTTATATTTACAAAGGAGTCTGGGGTATCAGGCAACAGCCAGGTTTCACATATACCAAAGATATCTAAATTGTTTTCCCTGAGAAAGTCAGAGATTATTGATAATTTGTTAATGACACTATTTACATTACAGAATCCAATTTTCAAATTAAGGAAATGTGCTGTTGCTTGAAAGGACTGCAGCGCTACTGGTTTAAAGGTTCTGATACAGCAGCATTCCTAGAGGGACCAGGCGTTGGTTGGGTCTCAGAGTAAGTAGTGTCAGAATTATTTGAGGGTCTAGGTCTCCCTGTCTTACAATCCACTGGCGCAGTGCGCAGTGCACGCCTCTCCCGCAGTTCCTTTCTTTGGTTATAAGTGAGATCCCTGCTGACATAGATGTGGCTGTATTGTGAGCTATGCAGTTTTTTGGCATTGTCTAGCAGGCTTTTTCTTACTTCATCATCAACAATCTTTGCTCGGTAGAGCTTATTGTCCCTGTTAATGCAAGATACGTCTGTTAGGGCTACTGGAGATGCTATGATATGTCTGCATACAGGGTCAAATGCAGCACCCACCAAAGCAGTAGTCTGTGCCTCTAGACCCCTAATTATAATCGAGGATTTTCTCTTGTTCCTCTCCTCTATTTCCCTTGTTTCCTCTCGAATAAGGGTTCTTAGGTTATCTCTATCTGGAGCATTGCTTGGGGCTGGTTGGGATCCAGGGTCGGGATGGTAGCGAGTGTTCTGGTCACTCTGCACACTGTTGTTGGAGTCTAGCCTTGCAGAAAGAGTTTGGACTGTTTCACAAAGTTTCTTCACTGTTTGAAATAGCTGTTTGAATGCAGAGTCAGGCACACTACCAGATTTCCCAGATTTACTTCTACACTCCGTACATATGAAAGCAATACCTTGTCCATCATATTCCACAATGTTGTCAACTACTTGATCTGGGAGGCCAAGGCACATGGACGAAGGGTGAAACCAGGTCTCACAACGGTCACAACCAATAGCATCCATCCTAGTTTGAGTATTGCATGTTCCACAAAGATCAGAGTTATTTGAACAGACCGCACCAGATTGGCCGGGAGGAGAAGAAAAAGCGTCACTGTTTACATCGCGGGCCAGGGGAGCGGGGGCCATGCTGCCGCTCGTCCGCGGAGGAACAAAAACATCAGCAGAGCTATCCCTATTTTGACCAGATCCCCTACCTCTCCCTCGAGCCATGTCTAACAGAACTGAACTGTGGATCACCAAACCAGGTTTGAGAAGGGCTGGAGTGAGTTGGGCGACAGGAACTCCTAAAATTCCATCAAAATACGGGAGCTCCAGTTCAAACGACCGACCGCGGGGCTAGCGCCAGGCTGGAGGGCATCTATATGCCTCAGATTTCTTCGCTATTATATGTTGTAAGATGGTTCTGTTGACATGTATAGGTAAATTAACGCTTACTGTATCTACATAGAGAAGGAAAACACAAAATTCGCCCTAGTAAATCAGAAATTACATAAAGTTCGGCAGCTTTTCCTCGTCGCCAAGCAATCCTCCAGCAGCGCTCCGACACCCATGATCGCACATTCATTTTTCACAAAAAATAGGATTCCAGTCACATTGCATCAACATATTTCCACAGGTGAATACTTAGACCATGTTCATACCAAGTTGCGACACCTAAGATTCATTAATAATGACAGGGGAAGGAAAAATGTAGGGCCTTCCTTGTCTCTAATTTAGCGACGTCGATGAAAACGTACACGGCCTGAGATGGTACCTAGGACCAAGGCGTCTGGCGATAAAATAAAATTTAAATGTCAAAGACAGCTGAGATGATCATTACAATATTACATGCCGTAATTGTACCTCCGATCTGATATTGAAGCGTTTTTTTTTTCTTTTTTTTTCAGAACACAGTATACATTACGTAGTTTACATTATGTGAATATTAATATGAGTGTTTTTACGGTGCTGTTAATTAAGGTGAGGATGTTAATATGCTATCAGAATTGATATATAATGGCTCAACACAATATCATACGTAGGTATCGTTCTCTCTCTCTCTCTCTCTCTCTATCTATCTATCTATATATATATATATATATATATATCTATATATCTATATATATATATATATATATATATATCTATATATATATATATATATATATATATATAGATATATCTATATATATATATATATATATATATATATGTGTGTGTGTGTGTGTGTGTGTGAGAGAGAGAAGGTTTTAAGGAGCGATGTTATGTTAGGCAACACTTGATAGGGCAACTAACCTAACATGGATAAGCCACAAATCTGTTAATAAAGACTCACCAATGCTTTTCAAAACATTAAATCATGATAAAGTACTTACATTAGCTGTGCCTAGGAAATATGATCAACCTGAGAGTCAATATATGGTAAAATCATGATAGGGAAACCAAGAAATTTACCAAATATTACTTATCAAAGAGCTAAATCAGGCTGCCCTACAGAAGTTGGTAAGTTAAGCTTGAAAAAAATTATTCTCTCTCTCTCTCTCTCTCTCTCTCTCTCTCTCTCTCTCTCTCTCTCTCTCTCTCTCTCTCTCTCTCATGAGGAGTGTAGAAACAATTCAACAACATATTGTTTCAGGACTGGATATTGCGGGTGGTGCTGTGAACAAGTAATTCAAGAAGATGCAACCTTAAATTATATGTAGTGTGCATGAGAAGGAGGGGGTTATTTTATGCAGTAGATCAGGGGTTCCCAACCTTTTCGTTCCTCTGTACCCCTTGGGCATTTTTATAGATTCCCGTGTACCCCTAAAAATTTAAGATAAAAAACGATGAAATTGTAGTATTTTGATATTATTTCATAATGAAATCTATATGTGTAGACTGATGATATAATTTAAATAACAATTTTGCTTATTAAAATGAGGAAATTGAAAAAATAAAACACGACATTGTGCAATTTGAATGCAAATGTATTGAACAGTAGTGGTTATTCTCTCGGACCCAATGTACCCCCTGAAAAGTGCAAATGTACCACTGGGGGTACATGTACCCCTGGTTGGGAACCCCTGCAGTAGATGAAAAAAAAATGTTTATTTGAAATCCATTTCTGGTGTTGCAAAGACAATGGAACTTTTCTAGTCTTTCATCTACATTCTACATAATGTGAGATAGACATAATGTGCACATTTGCAGCTACTGCAATATTATAGATATGAAATCTATACTTGCATCTCCAAATTATATCCATATCTGCATCACCAAACAGTATTATTATTTTTTTTTACTGCAAAGGAGGCAGCTCAAGGGCACACACAAAAAAACAATAATAAAAAAAAAAATCTAATCGCTGCTCCCATAACAGAATCAGAAGAGGTGGCCAAAAGCAAGGTCAAATTCGGGAGGAGAGGTGTCCTGATACCCTCCTCTTGAAAGAGTTCAAGTCGTAGGCAGGAGGAAATACGGATGAAGGAAGATTGTTCCAGAGTTTACCAGCGTGAGGGATGAAAGAGTGAAGATGCTGGTTAACTCTTGCATAAGGGGTTTGGACAATATAGGGATGAGCATGAGTAGAAAGTCGTGTGCAGCAGGGCCGCGGGAAGGGGGGAGGCATGCAGTTAGCAAGTTCAGAAGAGCAGTCAGCGTGGACATATCGATAGAAGATAGAAAGAGAGGCAACATCGAGGCGGAATTTAAGAGGTAGAAGACTATCAGTAGGAGGAGGAGAGCTGATGAGACGAAGAGCCTTAGCCTCCACTCTGTCCAGAAGAGCTGTGTGGGTGGAGCCGCCCCACACGTGAGATGCATACTCCATACGAGGGCGGACAAGGGCCCTGTATATGGATAGCAATTGCGCGGGGGAGAAGAACTGGCGGAGACGATACAGAACGCCCAACCTCGAGGAAGCTGATTTAGCGAGAGAGGAGATATGAAGTTTCCAGTTGAGATTTTGAGTTAAGGATAGACCGAGGGTGTTTAGTGTTGAAGAAGGTGACACCTGAGTGTAGTCGAAGAATAGGGGATAGGTGTTTGGAAGATTGTGTCGAGTTGATAGGTGGAGAAATTGCGTTTTTGAGGCATTGAAGGACACAAGGTTCCTTCTGCCCCAATCGGAAATGATAGCAAGGTCTGAGGTTAAGCGTTCTGCAGCCTCCAGTCTGGAGCTGTGTATTTCTTGTTGAGAGGGTCTTCTATTAAAAGAAGTTGAATAATGCAGAGTGGAGTCGTCGGCGTATGAGTGGACAGGGCAGTTTGTTACGGAAAGAAGATCATTGATGAATAACAGGAAGAGAGTGGGTGATAGGACAGAGCCCTGTGGAACGCTGCTGTTGATAGGTTTAGGGGAAGAGCAGTGACCGTCTACCACCGCAGAGAAAGAACGTCCGGAAAGGAAATTGGAGATAAAGGAACAGAGAGAGGGATAGAATCCGAAAGAGGGCAGTTTAGAAAGCAAAGACTTGTGCCAGACTCTATCGAAGGCTTTCGATATGTCTAGCGCAACAGAGAAAGTTTCACCGAAACGGCTAAGAGAGGATGACCAAGAGTCAGTTAAGAGAGCAAGAAGATCGCCTGTAGAACGCCTCTTGCGGAACCCATACTAGCGATCAGATAGAAGGTTAGAAGTGTAAAGGTGCTTTTGAATCTTCCGGTTAAGGATTGATTCAAAAGCTTTAGATAGACATGAAAGTAAAGCTATTGGGCGGTAGTTTGAGTGATTGGAGCGGTCACCCTTCTTAGGCACAGGCTGTACAAAGGCATACTTCCAGCAGGAAGGAAAGATAGATGTTGACAGGCAGAGACGAAAGAGTTTGACCAGGCAGGGTGTCAGCACAGAAGCACAGTTTTTAAGGACAACAGGAGGCACTCCATCAGGTCCATAAGCCTTCTGAGAGTTGAGGCCAGAGAGGGCATAGAAAACATCATTAGGAAGAATCTTAATAACAGGCATAAAGGAGTCAGAGGGGGGATGAGTAGGAGGAATATGCCCAGAATCGTCTAAGGTGGAGTTCTGACAGAAAATTTGAGCGAAGAGTTCAGCCTTAGAGACAGATGAGACGGCAGTGCTGCCATCAAGGTTAAGGAGAGGAGGGAAAGAAGAAGAAGTGAAATTTGAGGAGATATTTTTGGCTAGATGCCAGAAGTCACGGGAAGAATTAGAAGAAGCAAGGTGTTGACATTTTGTATTTATAAAAGAAGTTTTGGTAAGTCTGAGAATAGATTTGGCACGATTCCAGGCTGAAATATATAGATCAAAGTTAGTGGGAGTTCGAAGGCTCTGGAACCTTTTGTGAGCTTCCTCTCTATCTTTAATAGCACGAGAACAAGCATGATTAAACCAAGGCTTTTTAGCATGAGGAGTAGAGAAAGTACGTGGAATGTATGCCTCCATTCCAGAGACAATCACCTCTGTGATGCGCAGAGCACACACACTCTCTCCTGGAAGCAGTAATCATTCCACGGGAAATCGGAAAAGTACATCCTCAGGTCGTCCCACCGAACTGAAGCAAAATGCCAAAAGCATCGCCTCCTCGGTGGGTCCAGAGGATGTACAGGAGCGATAGGACAGGATACATAAATAAGGTTATGATCGGAGGAGCCCAACGGAGAGAACAGTTTGACAGAGTAAGAAGAAGGATTAGAGGTAAGGAAGAGGTCTAGAATGTTGGGCCTGTCTCCAAGACGGTCGGGAATACGAGTAGGGTGCTGAACCAACTGCTCTAGGTCGCTGAGGAGAACAAAGTTGTAGGCTTGTTCATCAGGCTGGTCAGTGAAAGAGAATGAAAGCCAAAGCTGGTGGTGAACATTGAAATCTCCCAAGATGGAGATTTCAGCGAAGGGAGAGTGGGTCAAGATGCGCTCCACTTTAGAGTTCAAATAATCAAAGAATTTTACATAGTTAGCAGAGTTAAGTGAGAGATAAACAGCACAGATGTATTTAGTAATAGAATGACAATGAAGTCTTAGCCAGATGGTGGAAAATTCAGAAGAGTCAAGGTCGTGGGCACGAGAGCAAGTGATGTCGTTGCGCACGTAGGCGCAACATCCAGCTTTGGATTGAAATTTAGGATAGAGATAGTAGGAGGGAACAGAGTTGACTTTGTTGTCAGTAGCCTCAGAAACCTGTGTTTCGGTGAGGAAGAGAAGGTGAGGTTTAGAGGAGGAGAGATGGTGTTCCACAGAATGAAAATTAGAACGGAGATCGCGAATGTTGCAGAAATTGATAAGGAGGAGGTTCGAGGAGTTATCAGGACACCTCTCAAGTCGGCAGCCAGAAGGGGAGTCCTCCCTGGGGGAATTTATGGTCCCCCCCCCCAGGCGGGGACTCCGAGGCAGGTATGGAAACAAATGTGTAGACTTGCATTTACTCTTTTGTATATACCTTACAAACAGCCAGAGGGTGTGAGGGTGTGATGTCTAGTCTGAGCCTACCCCTCTATGGAATTTAGGCAGATATAATGAATGCATTAAGTATTGTTTTTAATACAGGAATAAAGGAATAATGGTATTATTCCTGTATTCCGAGACACTTGGCAAGTATCAAATAACAATTAATAAATAGAAGGCAAAGCCAACCATGCATAAGGGACTTTTAAGACCAATAGCACTAACAGATACAACATATAAGCTATAACTGGGAACAGTAAGAAATTAAATACAAAATCATCTTAAAGAAAATAGCAAGCATAGGACCAGGGTCCAGAGAGAACGCCTGCACTGAAAATAGGAAAGCAGCAAATAATTAATTTAAATGAAACTATTGTGTTCAAAGGAGTTTTGAGACCAAGAAACCGTTAATAGTTGTGAGAATTGAATTCCAAACGGCTTTTGAGTCTTAACATAGAAGCGCTAATAAGAATAATGGTGAAAAATAAAATACACCTGAAATTCATTGAATTTATTGCAGAAATATACAAGTGATAAGACTAAAATGTTCCTCAATAATCAAGATGCAATCTCGTACAGGCAACTTGTTAACTTCACAGATACAATATTTCTCTTTTTTACAATAGGACTTTTCACAGGTATAAGCATCACTGACATGGTGAAACTGAACACGCAAGGTACTGTCTAATCACATAGTCTTTGACATAATGTCCTTGGCCAGTAATAATAAAAGGCAATGTTTTCCTCTGTGGTATGTTGACCACAGTGGCCTGCATCATCATGATACTGGGCAAGGATGCGCAATATGTCCTCCTGATGCAGGAGAACCTGCCGCCTCCTTCCCTCGGCCTCTTTGATGAGATATAGTTTATCTGTAAAATCATGCATAAGAATTTATAGCAATCGCATTGTCCATTGCGCTTCGTTTTCCCTTTAACCCACCACGTGCGCACACACACACATACACACAGATTTGTAACTCTATATCCAGACACGTGCTTTTGTTCCTGCCATATACATATAAAATATCTGGCATTTGGCAATAGGAACACAGACAATAAACTCCTTTTTTTCAGCATTTATGTTGTATGAATTTTTGGTTGAATCTTGTTTTTTCCCCTTAACGGTACTGTGTTTTATAAGGCAGAAGGTATAGGCCCCATTTTTACAATGACTCACACAGGCATGCATGTCAGCAGGAAGCACTGCAGTGACGAGACAACACATCAAACATGCGACCTAGAAATCAATATTCAATTTTTCAACCACCACCAACAAAGGGAAAATAAGGTCAAGCTCAATGGCGTCGTTAGCCTTGGACTTCTGGGGCTTGAGCCCCGAATGTTTTGACTCTAGTCCCGAACCTTTTTTCACCCCCGGGCCCCGTGCCCCCGTTCCTCCAAAAAATAATAAATAAATATTATCCACTGTTTGAACGGAGCTGATGTTATTGATTAAGTTCATACTAAAGATTACATATTGAAGCCACATACAAGTAGTTTCAGCAGTTTGTAGTTTACTGTGCAATCTGGGAGTGTAGCTGTATGTGTTTATCTTAGGTGCATGGTGGTGAACGCAAAAAGGTCCCCCCCCACATTTTTTTTTTTCGCTCACTGTAAACTTCAGCCCCTGATGTTTTTCTCTTGGCCCCGAATGTTTTTGAACCCTAGAAACGCCCCTGGTCAAGCTTAAGAATTTTTGCACAGGAAAAGATGAACTGCACTGTGCCAATGACTTTCATGACAACCCAAATCACAATACTAAACTTACTCTTGTTATCTTGGTGATTTCAGTCTCATTCAGCTACAGTCATTAGTTTCTTATCCGTATGTAGAATACATGCATGATAGAAATTTATATTTGTAATTACAGTGACAAGACAGCCAACGTGATATCATTCATAACCCAGTTAAAAATAAAGTAAAAGTATATATATATATATATATATATATATATATATATAAATAAATATATATACATAAATATATATACATACATATATATACATACATATATATACATACATATATATACATACATATATATATATACATATATATATATATATATATAAATATATATATATACATATATATATAAATATATATATATATATGTAGCAGGGAAGCAACCCTTTTTTAATACATGTTTTGTTAAAGATGATGCCATAATGACAGTTAACCCATTCCTTATTAGCTTTTTCTTATCTTCTCACTAGGTTTTTAAGGTGAGGTTCATACAGCGACGCGTTTCGCTCAACATTGAGCATCTTCAGGCTGTTAATTGTAAAAGAGTAAAATTATAAAACGTAAAAGTATAAAATGTAAAATCAAAGTATAAAATGTAAAAGTATAAAATGTAAAAGTATAAAATCTTAAAAGTATAAGATTTTATACTTTTACGTTTTATAATTTTACTATTTTACACATAACAGCCTGAAGATGCTCAATGTTGAGCGAAACGCGTCGCTGTATGATGAGTACAGTCTAGGACAACTCGTATACTTAATAGAACCTCACCTTAAAAACCTTGTGAGAAGATATGAAAAAGTTAATAAGGAATGGGTTAACTGTCGTTATGGCATTATCTTTAACAAAACACACATATATATATATATATATATATATATATATATATATATATATATATATATATATATATATATATATATATATATATATATATATATATATATATATATATATATATATATATATATATATATATATATATATATATATATATATATATATATATATATATATATATATATATATATATATATATATATATATATATATACCAGCACTCTGTAGCAAGCATAACCAAAACATAACCCTGTTAAAAGCAAAAGTATATATACATATCAGCACTCTGTAGCAATCATGAGCAAAACACAACCCTGTTAAAAATAAAGCAAAAGTATAAATACTTATCAGCACTCTGTAGCAATCATAAGCACCAACACCAAAGCATAGTAAAAGAACCCACATGCATATTTTTGCAGCATTCTGAAACATTGATATTACGTCACCTACTTACAGTATTCGATGCCAATTTTCACCCTGGTAGGATTGGAAAAAAATATAAAAATTATGCAATAATATGATTAAGTTAGCCTTAATAATGTCGCACATTTGCCTTTAGTTATAATAGACAAACAAAATATATTTTAATAAACATCTGGAGATAATATATAGCTTCACTGATAAGTCGGGAAAAGAAATGTTATCTTAAGTACTAGCTACATATTTCAGTTATAAGAATGGAAAATATATATATATATATATATATATATATATATATATATATATATATATATATATATATATATATATATATATATATATATATATATATATATATATATATATATATATATATATATATATATATATATATATATATATATATATATATATATATATATATACACACACACGTATGATGTTCCTGTGGAATAAAATTATTCAGCTATTCATCGGTAATTTATCAAATTTACCTTCATCAGGAGAGCATTTTTCTTTTAATCTCTTCAGGTTCTCCTTTTTGCGTGGCAACATATTTGGCTCTTCCCCTCGCAGCCACTGCTTCACAGTGTGCAAACGCACAAACTCTTGCTCACTGAAAATGAACATGCATTCTTAATAAGAATATTGTTGCAGCCATCAGGTAACAATATGTTGGGAGTCTAAAAACATTATAGGTCTACCAAAATTCTTCTGTCTGACCTAGCTTGGGTGGTAATTCAAAACCAATAGTCCCCTTATGAAAAACAATTTAATTGACTATCATAGTGGAAATGTGGGCTCTCAAATTTCTGGGCACTATAATACGTATCCGATGTATTTTAACTGTCAATCTCTGATCAGGGGGTGTTTGGTTTACTCACCTGGTTGGCTACCCTTAACTCACCAGTCAAATGGTATATAAAGGAAATTTGGCAGTAAATAAAAGAGGCAGCTAGAATCAGCACCCACAACCTCATCAGGTAACTAAGGAGTTCTAATGATCAATGAATTTTATGCTAAAAAAATATCATCTATATTCAACATTAGTATTGGGTTTATGAAAGTTCAATGTGTGACCTCTGGTGACATTCATGGTACTGGTAGCAGGGAGGAAAAGGTCAAGTGGGGCAACTGTCGATTCTCCATGGAATATCCTCCAACAGTGAATTAAATCTGATCTAAGTAGCCCACTACATACTGAGTGAAGACTTCAGAGTTCTTGTGCAATCAGAATAGTTTAGCTCTGAGAGACTGTCAATCGGTTAGGTCCATCTGGTAAGGGGACCCTAACTCTAACAAAGGATTTTAGAAAGGGATACCATGAACTCAGTATTTGTGCAAAAAGTGAACCTGAACAAATTGTTAGCCAGTCCTGCTGCTTTACTGACTGTGATTTTGAGGTGAGAGTGGAATTTTAGACTGTTATCAACCAGAATACCCAAGAGTCTATGTACTGGTTCCAGAGACAAGTCTGACATCTTAGTACTACACTCTTATCGGTGTTATAATGCAATCCCCATGAGAAAACCACCCAATGGATAGCATCTATATCCCTCTGACAAAGAGATAGGTCGATAGATAGGGTGGTGCAAAAGTCATACTGACCAGGTGGCATTAGGTTCTGACTAGGAGCATTAGTACTGACCAAGTGGCATTAGGGTCTGACCAGGTTGGGTTAGGTTTCATTTAGATTCTATTGAGGCACAGACAATTTTTTCCTGTGCATTCCATGATGGTTTTCCTTATGAAGATAATTTATTTTTTTCAGGAATAATATAAAATTGTCAACTTGAAAATTAAAAAAATTGACACAATTACTTTTATTGTTTTCCAGTGAAAAAAAATATTCCATTTGAATAAACGGTTTATAAATACAGTATTAAGATTAGGACCTGTCTTCTAATGGCAGATGAAAATACATTCTTCTGGTAGATTTAGATGTGTTTAAAATGAATCTCCTCATTGTTTCAGTCGTAATTCAGTTTTTATCACCCCATTCCTCCTCAGAAACTACACATTTGTGACGAAATCAATTAACAAAGCAATCAAAACACCAAAAATTCATAAGTTCACCTATCTCATTGCAAAAAACATTGTTGTTCTTAATGAAGAACTTGGGTCACATACAACACAACGGTGTATATCTTACTGTCAAAATGTTCATTCCTGAGATATTAATTTTTATATAATTCATCACTTCCTCCAGAGTCCATCCACATTAACCTGCACCATGATGGTCTGCGGGAGAAGAAGGGGGGTAAAGGGGGTAGAGGAGGGGATTGAAATCTAAACGTGCTGACCCTATGGCGACAAGTATTGAGCAAAGTGATGACAGTACTGGCCAAAGTGGCGTTTGGTGCTGATCCAGTGCCAATAAGTACCAACCAATGTGTTAAGTTAGATTAGGTTAGGGAATATTGCCCAAAACTGCAACTTTACCACATGCTTGGAGATGAAAATACATTTTTCTGGTAGATTTTGGTGTTTTGTATGAATATGCTTATTTTTGTCGGAAATCCTTCTGTTATGTGGGGGAAGGGTATAAAAAAGGTTGATTTGCAATGAAAATGGTTATTTACTAGATTTATTCAAAGCACATAAAAATCTACCAAAAAGTGTAGTTTCATCTGAAAAGCTGAGACAGGTGAACTTATAGTACAGTATATGTTCACACAAAAAAACAAAAAAAAATTTGTTCGCGTGCTCGTATAATTAAACCTAACAAAAGCTAACCCAGCCTAAATCTAACCAAGGTACTCGAACAAATCTAATGCCACCTTGGTCAATACCCTAACCCCATCTTGATCAATATATAATGCCGTCTTGGTTGGTAGCCAACGCCATCTTTTTAAAAATCGCTATCAGCATTGTTTGGAAATTTTATGCATATATTTTGGGTTCAAAATGGTATATCTTTACAACTACTGCTCCAACTCTTTGTATTGTCATCCCTCCCTAGCCCCAACAAGCCTGAGGACTTGACGGAAAAGCAGAGTTTATGGTGGGACAGGCCTAAATAGGCGTGATTTGGCAAGAATTTCCAACAAATCTATGTAAATTTTCCAACACCAACATTATAACCTCCTAGCCGGGGCTCTTTGACCCCCATATTAAGTATCCTATCCTAACCTAATCCTTAACATAACCTAACATAGCCCATAACTTAACCTCGCCCTTAACCTAACCTGACCTGAAAGAGGGGAAAAAGGTAAAAATATGATTCAAAGACTTACCTTTGACCGGAGTTATTTTGCTCCATTACGTTGAAATGGCAAGGAGATGCAGGCTTGCAGCAGTAGTGGGAGGAGTTTGTGTTGATGTAGTTGTTACAAACAGGTCTTGGAACCATCTCAGGCCGTGTACGGTTTCATGGACGTCACTAAATTAGAGACAAGGAAGGACCTACATTTTTCCTTCCCCTGTCATTATTAATGAATCTCAGGTGTCGCAACTTGGTGTGAACATGGCCTACGTATTCACCTGTGGAAATATGTTGATGCAAATGTGATTGATATCCTAATTTTTGTGAAAAATGAATGTGCGATCATGGGTGTCGGAGCGCTGCTTGAGGATGGCTTGGCGACGAGGAAAAGCTGCGGAACTTTATGTAATTTCTTATTTAATGAGGCAAATTTTGACATGGTCTTTGTCATCATAATAATGAATGATGATCATGATAGCTCTAGACGCCATATCAGTAGAAAAGAACCCCACATACACGAGCTTGAGCTAAGATAACAGAGGCATGTGGATGCCCGGGTTCAATTTTTCACGAGGCTCAGTTTTGCCCCTGACACCGCCGCCACACTGAAAATTCAAAACACAAAACAGTCAGACGTCGTGGCGTGGCAAGCGGAGTGTGCAGGTCACGGTCACCATCTTGTCCTCGAAGAAACTCAGCACGGTTAGTATTGAATAGAGATCTAGATCGCCACCACAGAGTTGTAATTGTGTAAAAGAGAGTGAAAGGTATGTACGGACACAGACACACACTAGAGCAGTGGTTCTTAACCTGGGGGTTGTGACCCCCTGGGGGGTCGTTTGAGGTTTCTCGAGGGGTCACGGAGGGTTTGGGAGAAAGTAATTTATTCCAGAGCTACGGAGGGGGATTGTATATGCTTCCCTCCTGCTCTGTGACTTCCAAAGTCCCAAGGCGCTTTGCCTTTGCGTTCCAGCACACAACGAGGGAACGAGGTAAGTTGTTTCGATGAATACTGGATTTTATTCGTATAGTGTAAGGCTGTAAGCTTTTCTGCATGATATACAATATCTACAACTTGTGTGATAAATTGTAAGTGGAAAGAGCTTTACAATCTGTAATAGCCTGCCAATAAGCCAATGAAGTAGCCAAGTGAAATACATTATAACTTTACAGTAGCTTATAATTTTCATTTTGCATTTAGTAAAACCAGACTATTATTTTGCATTTACGACTACTATTATTTCGCATTCATGAATTACTTGGCTATTATTATGCAGTTAGGAATAATATGCAATTACTATTTTGCATTCATGAATACTATGCATTTATAAAAACTAGGCTATTATTTCACATTTTAGGGATATTAGGCTATTACTTTGCATTTAGGAATACCCTATTATTTAGCATTTAGGAATACCCTATTATTTAGCATTTAGGAATACCCTATTATTTAGCATTTAGGAATACCCTATTATTTTAAATTCAAGAATCCTAGCTATTAAATTGCATTTAGAAATACTAGGCTATTATCTAACATTTAGGAATACTAGGCTATTATCTAACATTTAGGAATACTAGGCTATTATTTTGCATTTAAGAATAATAAGCTATTATTTTGCATTTGGGACTAATAAGCTATTATTTTGCATTTAGGAATAGTAAGCTATTATTTTACATTTAGCAATAATAATAAGCTGTTATTTTGCATTTAAGAATACTAGGCTATTATTTTGCATTTAGGAAACTAGGCTATTATTTTGCAATTAGGAAACTAGGCTGTTATTTTGCATTTAGGAAACTAGGCTATTATTTTGCATTTTGGAAACTTGGCTATTATTTTGCATTTACGAAACTAGGCTATTATTTTGCATTTTGGAAACTTGGCTATTATTTTGCATTTACAAAACTAGGCTATTATTTTGCATTTACGAAACTAGGCTATTATTTTGCATTAGCAGGAGTAGGTAGGAGTAGGTAGGTAGGAGGACAACTACCGAACGGGGGTGAGCTACTCCCGGTGAGGATAAATGGGAAGCGAAGAGGGTGCTGAAGCCCTTCAAAGGCCCTTCCTATGTCCTCAGTAACCGTTTCCCTTTTGTCTCATCAACACCGGAGAGCAGTTCAGCATGCTCTCTAAAGACAGCTCCTCTTTCTTTCTACACCACACTACATTCACACAACACACACACCTTTTCATAAAATTCAAAATTCAAAATGGCTAACGAAAACACCGCCTCGGCGTCCCCTTCTGGTGGGGGGGACCATAAATTCCCCCAGGGAGGACTCCCCTTCTGGCTGCCGACTCGAGAGGTGTCCTGATAATTCCTCGAACCTCCTCCTTATCAATTTCTGCAATATTCGCGGTCTTCGATCTAATTTTCATTCTGTGGAACACCATTTCTCCTCCTCTAAACCTCACCTTCTCTTCCTCACCGAAACACAAGTTTCTGAGGCTACTGACAGCAACCTCTACTCTGTTCCCTCCTACTATCTCTATCCTAAATTTCAATCCAAAGCTGGATGTTGCGCCTACGTCCGCAACGACATCACTTGCTCTCGTGTCCACGACCTTGACTACTCTGAATTTTCCACCATCCTGCTAAGAATTCATTGTCATTCTATTACTAAATACATCTGTGCTGTTTATCTCTCACCTAACTCTACTAACCATATAAAATTCTTTGACTATTTGAACTCTAAAGTGGAACACATCTTGACTCACTCTCCCTTTGCTGAAATTTCTATCTTGGGAGATTTCAATGTTCACCACCAGCTTTGACTTTCATCCTCTTTCACTAACCAGCCTGGTGAACAAGCCTACAACACAATTACAATAATCAATGAATATGACTGTGAGACATACTGCTAAACAACAACAGGTAATAATAATAGTCCCATGATTTGACTGATTAATCTTCATCAACAGAGTTCCAAGTGCACCCTTCCCACAAGTCTTATAAACTGCATTTCTTTTCATATGCTAACTATTTGCTTCGAGTCTTTAACGTTACAGATCAAAATCATGGTAATTCAAGTAAAAAAAACAACAACACTTTTGATTCGTGCCCAGAGCTGCCTGCTGACCCGCTAAGGTGCCGTTCATTTTGATTTGCTGAGCGGTATTTGCACGGCTGTACTCACTCATGTCTGTCACTTCCATTCACTACTAAGCATGTCAGTCGAATATTTGCATATAAAACCATGGAAGACAGTAAGTAGAAAGTGAAAACTGAGGATAACTCATCGCTGCAGCGGCTACGTGTCACTCCGTTTTTTCCGTCTCTTTCCACTTATTTCCGTCACTATTATACGTTTTCATACTCCTGCAACTACCGAGATTATCGCAATTGCATTGTCATGCTTAGGAACCACCGATACAAGCAGTCAGACGGGAAAATAAACCTGAGGCGGCAGTATTTACCCACCCTACCACGCCTCCGGTAACTCACTTACGGGTGCTCGGAGCCGCGGTAACTTTTGGCCTTACCAGTGGTGCCGTAAGTGGTTGATGAATGCGAATTTACCGGGTGGGCGGAGATACCGTGAAACTTACCAGACAGAGGTCCGGTGAATGGTATGATGAATCCCGCCCCTGGTTGTGGCTCCCCCCATCTGTGTCGTGGCAATGACCGCCGCCCACCTGCGCCGCTGTGGCGAGATATTTTGACCGATCTGGGCCCTTATCCTCACGAGCTATTAACTTTTACCCTTAAAGTTACTATCAAAGTTAATAGTTTCAATTTATTAAGAGTAAAAGCTATCCTCGTCAACTTTGAGTGTAAGTATTAGCAAATCCTGGCTACTATTATCTTCTTCTTCTTCTTCTTCTTTATGGCGGGCTCGTTGCTAAGGACGCCTCCGTGCAAAACGTAAACATCCGACATGAATTAAGTAAATATTTCAACAGAAAAATAAAGAAAACATGTGTAAATGTACAACAAAAACATAATAAATGGCAAACACAAGAAAATGTTGAGTTTTGTGGCAGATCGAAGCAGCCTCAAAGGCTGCTTTTACTTCGTCACTCGTCAATACCCTTATCTCCCCTCCTGCGTCACAACTTGCTCTGCTGAAATTACCGCACCATAACCACGTCATCTGCCCAAATGAGCACATCTACGGGCCGGAGAACCAGCGCAGAAAAGGAGTAAGTTTAATTGGTCGCCAGATGAAACGGTCTTCTTTCATCAAATTCATGAAAAAAGACGTATAATCAGAGGGTGTTATGGGAAGAGTATCACCCCTGAGGATAAGAAGAGAGCGTGGACTGAAGTGGCAGAAGCTGTAACAAGGTTGGTAATCACATATTCATGGTTCAATTAGCTTACAAACTAACCTAACCTAATCAATTGGGTATTTTTTGCATAATAACACAACCACTGACCTTCCAAACAGAACATACCTTTTCATTCTGTATCTGAAATGTTTCATAATGACCATTTCTGCCACAACCCCCTCTCCCTCAGCAACCTAACATAACTAAACCTAACCATGCCAAACCTGCCCCATCCTCCCGAACACATCCTAACTGAACATGCCAAGTTTGTTGGGGGGGAAGAGGGGGTTGGTATAGATAGATAGTTAAGGCATTTTTACCCTTTTTTTATTCTTTATTTATTTTTATTTGTTTATTATTTTTTTATTGGGGGGGGGGGGGGGTGCTAGGCATGCCAGACTATGGACACTTTTACAAGTACTTTATGTCAAGACTATATGGGAATAGGTAGTTTTCGTGAGAATGGTAAAGTAAGATTAAAATAGGATATTTATAGCATTGGTCAAACAGATTATGGTGATATAATGTTAGATTGGAATGTACTCAAGATAATGAAATCAAGGTTAACGTTTTTATTGTTTTTGTTACATATTCACATATTCATGATTCAAGTAACTTGCAAACTAACCTAACCTCGACAAATGGGTATTTTTGTATACAAACACAACCACAGAGTTTCCAAACAGAACATACTTTTTCCTACTGCTCCACGTGAATAGCATCATCATGACCATTTCTGCTGCATCCCCTGCTCCCTCAAATATCTAACATAACTAAACCACCTCCTGCTAAACCTGTCCTACCTAACACGTCCTAACCTAACATGGTAGGTCCCCAAGTTTGTTAGGGTGGAAAGGGGGTTAGTATAAGAGAGTCAAGTCATATTTACCTTCTATTTTATTTATTCCATATATATATATATATATATATATATATATATATATATATATATATATATATATATATATATATATATATATATATATATATATATATATATATATTTTTTTTTTTGGTGGGATGCCAGACTCTCAACACTTTTACAAGTATTTTATGTTAAGACTATATCGGAATAGGTAGATTTGATGAGAATGGTAAAGTAAGATTAAAATATTATTTTGATAGCAGTGGTCAAACAGTTTCTGGTGATATAATGTTAGATTAGAAGTACTCAAAAGAATGAAATTAAGATTAATGCCTTGATTTTTTTTGTATAGCTGTATTGTGTAATATCATCCTACTTAGAGAAAAGCATTTTAGAAAAGTAGGTAATGAAAAGTAGCATCTATGGCCATGTCCATAACTAAAAACTTAATGTCTTATGATGCATGTAAATAAAATACCGGTAATGATTTAGCTTTCCATCACAGCATGTATTAAATGTTATTGGAGAAGGTATGGGAAATAAAGAGCATGCCATAGTGAAACGATTAAGAAACTTTCTTAACATTTATACCCTGACAGTGCCTTCCCTAGGAGTGGACCCCGTACGTAGGATGACTGTGAGATTCGTTGGTACAACGTACAACAAAAATCAAAGCCTCGCATTGCCAAGTGCAAGAATAAGCAGCGGCACTGGTAATTTTTTTTAGTTATGTCTTTAAATGTAAAACTTATATTAGTTGTTTTTTTATGTGGTCACATAATGCAGCTATACTGGCCACAATGCCTTTATTTCAGCTTAAAGTTAATAAGTTCATAGCAGTGAACTGCATATTTGATATAGAAATTTTTTCAATGTTCATCTGTCAATGACTATCAATCTATCTAAATACCTTGGCTATCTTCCCCCAATGAAGGGTGGTAGCCAAGACAGGCACACACTCACTCACACATTCACACTCATATACACCACTCTCAGCTGCACAGCCCCTGAGGGAGTAAAAAAGGACCTCACTGCCCTCACTGTATGGGGGATTAGCTGCACAGTTCAGACAGGGAACTTCCACACCAAGGCCTCACAGCATACACTGGTTTACCCCTGCCCTTTCATAACAATGACATTTCCCCCAGCACCTGAGTGCCCCACACGTGTGGCTCCACAGATACGCAGTGTAACGGGATTGTCTGGGGGCGTTTAAAGGGTGTTGATTAATACTTCAGCTTCCTTAAGGCGAATTATATTCGTAGCCTTTATGTACAAGAAGCGTCGGAGCGAGAGCGACTGTCGTTGTGTGTCAGTCGGACTCTCGTGAAGGAGTGGCGAGTTACAGGTTGGAAAATAATTGTTACAATTGGTCACGTATGTCAAGGTGACCTCCATGCACCATCGGAGTGCGAAGTATACAAAACTGAGACGGTAAACACTGACGGACGACATTCCTATAAGGTGGCGTGATCTATCTGTCGTGGGTTTTTCCATTGACAATTGTATGCCTAATTCGTGGTGATATTAAATGATAATAATAATAATAATACATTGATATCCAACTATAACACTACTCGGTCACCTACCACTGATCGCGACCTCGCGATATACAAAAATCTAAATAGCAGTCTAGTTACCATGAACATACATAGCGGGAGTTTGTCAAGCAGACTGCC
Organism: Eriocheir sinensis; assembly: GCF_024679095.1. Classification (NCBI taxonomy): domain Eukaryota; kingdom Metazoa; phylum Arthropoda; class Malacostraca; order Decapoda; family Varunidae; genus Eriocheir; species Eriocheir sinensis. The sequence goes on along the minus strand of NC_066514.1, from coordinate 19,056,341 downwards.
TATGATACAATTACATTAAAACACTGGCTATGTAAGAACAGATGTGGAGTTATAATATAAATAGTGAGAGGGAAACCACAACGTGTGTGACATGAAACATAAGAAACCTCTCAAAAGATAAATATAAGGACACATGTATAAAAAGCTATCAACTGGCATAGTTACAGACAATGAAACGTTGGTCTAGCTCCTAAAAAAAAATACAGTTGTGAAACACAGTACAATGTTAAGTATAGGAGCAGCCAGGTTTCTGTCCCCTGACTTATCTGAGAAAAGGAAAAACTACCTTGCCAGTGGCCTCCCTGCATCCAGTCGCCGTGTCTGCACAACCAAATAATCGTGCAGGACAGAGTTCCTCCTAATAAGGTAGCACATGACGACGAGACTGACGAACATCAGAAACATTGGTACAAAAAATCCAGGGTACAGGTAGGGGAGATGCAAATAATCAGGCAGCGTTTCCTCCAGGGTTTCCGCAAACTCTGTTTTGTTTGCAAAAGACAATGAATTAAGGGAATTAGTCACATACGAGATGCTGGAGAAGTGAATGTCATCGAGAGACCGTAGAGGAAACACTCGATGGGAAATATTGGCCGTGAAAACCAGACGGATCCGGGACGGGTACGTTGTTATGTTAGTGGAGCGGATATAGCATGCTTCCGCTATGGCATAGTGACCAGTAACACGTTGATAAGTGGTACCCTCCGGGCAGATGACCGATACATAGAATGATTGAGGGAAATAATAATAATGCAGACCCTGAAAGTTCTTATGGAAAACAGGCGTTGGTGTTAGCTGCTTGTAGGGGCACAGGGAAAGAGCGTCAGACGCGTTCACGCGGGTGAGGGCGATCTCGCATACCCCTCCCCGAACTGGTAGGAAGGCAAAGAGAGACGCAGAGCAATAGAATCGCCCGAAGACCGTCTCCTTGCAGTACTGCAAGAGTGAGTAGCTACCCGTTGAATACAGAGCTAAATCCTTCGCGATTAGAACAAGAGACGGGGACGTGTCCAGGGCTAACACACTGTCCTTTCCTGAAAAAGGGAACGGGACAATTTCGTGTGCCTCAAACACGTCCGCCGTCTGAAATGGAACATGAATGATTATGGCATCGGGGTGAGGCTGGACTCAATCAAGGGGTAAAAATATTGACTCATGTCCGGGGTGAATAAGGGCGTTAGGCTATAATTTTGATACCCGATCTGGACAGTCGTTCTCAAATCGTGTAGAGGGAACAAGGCAGGTGTGACTCTACCGTGCGCTGCATCAACCATGTTGCTAATAACCTGCTGATTTGCCGTTGCGACGGAGTTAATGACGTTTTCCAATACATGCAAGGCCTGATCTAGGAGGAGAAACTGATTCACCTGGTCGATCTGTTTGACAACTATGTTGATAACCTCTATCATCTTATTTGTCTGCTCTAGCAGTTCCTCAATGTTAGTATGCAATTGCGCAAGTTTTCTACAATTGGCGTTGATCACCCTGCAATTTCGAGCAGCAAAGGAAAGTACATGAGCGTAGTGGTCCCGCAAATCGCGAACGTCCTCGTCGGTAGCCGTACCGAAAAGGAACTTTGAGGCGGACCCAACGATGTTGAACAACCCCCTCTTTACCCGAGAGTGAACTGAGTGAAAACTATAATCCATGTTTACCTCATCAACTTTTCCCCGTAAGAACAGAATCCTATCCTCCAGTAGTTGAAAAAGAGTCAGAGAGTTGGTACTAGAAGGTGCCTTTGACTCCCTAGTCTTGGTTGCCCGTATGGCGTCTGCCATGCCGAGTAGTTTTTTTCTGAGACTATCCTGATTGTGTCTGGTGTTGGTCAAGGAAGTATATGGATATATCACGAGGAGCACATCTTCTATGAGGAAGACCTCTCCTATGTGTGCCGTGGGGGCACCAGGCTTCAGGTGGATGGGTGTTGTTGCAAGCAGGGAGCCGAGGGACAACAAGATGGTCAGAAAACGCAACATCATGATCTGAAAGTGGTGGGAATGAAGTATTTAAACCCGTGGTATCAAGTTATAGCTATGGGTGTTGGGATTATCTTGTTGAACATTTGACTCTGAGGGGGAAGTACCAATATCAAGGTCCAAAGGTGACCGAGCAGTGTTATAGTGTGAGATGCGAGTACCACTAACAGTCAGCTTACATGAAAAAGTATGTCCCTTTCGAGATTTCTTTTATGTCTCTAGCAGGTTTGCTTTACCTGTGGATGGGATCTTAGGTTTAAACGCCCCCCGACAAGCCCGTTACATTTGGTGGCAGCGGTGGGATTGTTAGGAAGTCGTACGGAAGACGTTTCTCCACCCCATATAAGATGTAGTAGGGAGACTTCCCCGTAGAGTCGTTTATCGACGTATTTATGGAAGCGGCTATATGCGATAGCCAATCCTCCCAGTTATCGTGGAGATCGTTCACGATAGGCCTGAGGACCTGTAAGATTTTCCTATTAGCCCTCTCCGCCAACCCATTAGCAGCTGGGTGGTAAGCTGTGATGAAGGATTGCGTGATGTTAAACTGAGCGCATATTTCGCTCAATACTGAGTTCCTAAACTCGGTGCCATTGTCACTCAAAAGAATTCGAGGAGACGAAAGTGGACACAACACGTGAGTCACGAGGGCATGGGCCACGCGTGTGGCTGTCTTGTCCTTGAGAGGCGCTAGAACTAGAAACCTAGAGAACTGGTCGACGCACACCAATAAGTAGCGCGAACCATGTTGGCTCTGGGGGAGCTGTAATAAGTCTATATTAACAACATCCCATGGCTCCTCTGGTACTGGGTATTGCAACATAGGTGCTGGCCCTTTGACGGACCCCTTGTGCTTAGCACAAACGACGCAATGTGCGACATGATTTTCTACATCAACCCGTAATGTGGGCCAGTAGAATTTTCGTCTAGTGACAGATAGCGTCTTGTCTCTTCCTGGGTGACCCGCAATGGGTGTGTTATGGACCAGCTTAAGCGTCACGGGGACGTATTTGTCTGGGATGACCAGTTGGTCTATAGGTACCGGTTTGGTTGGCCATGACCTACAAAGGAGGTTGTCCTCTGAGAGGAAGAATTGTGAAAAGGGAACTGGCAATTCAGGAAGGTTTGATTCGTCTCCCGACTCTAGGGCGTAAATTAACCTCTTCCACACAGGGTGGTCTCGCTGAGCAGTGTGTAGCTCAGGTGAAGTGAAGTTGTGGATGACCTCTGGGGTGGTAATCGCGCCTATCGGAATATTCCGAGATAAGGCATCTGCGACCACATTTGTTTTCCCGGTGATATATTTTATCTCCGGATTGTATGCTTGGATCGTTAAGAACCATCTTGCCAGACGACCGTGTAGGTTTTTTCCCTTGAAAAGATCAGTTATGGCCGCGTGGTCCGTATACACCACAATTACGTACCCCATCACTATGTCACGAAAATGCTTCAGAGCCCACACAATGGCAAGAGCCTCTAGGTGGGTAACAGAATAGTTCTTCTCCGGAGCTGTAAGTACTCGACTGGCGAACGCTATCACATGCTTTTTGCCGGACTTATCTGTTTGCATCAGAGCGGCTCCTAGTCCACTAGCCGAAGCGTCGGTACAAAGCTGAAAGGGGTCCTTGAAATCCGGAAAGACAAGGACCGGAGCCTGTGTAAGCGCTTTCTTTAAATCCTCAAAGCTCGTTTGTTGAGCTGGGAGCCACTGAAATGGTACGTCTTTCTTTAAAAGATGGGTTACGGGACTCGCGCGTGCTGCGAAATCCTTAATGAAAGGCCTGTAATAACCTGCGACACCCAAGAAAGACCGTACCTTGTCTGCAGACATTGGCAGAGGGAACTCGGCAATAGCCTTTATTTTGTCGTCCACTGTGTGGATGCCGAATTCGTCCACGACATGCCCCAAGAACTTGATCCGAGGCTTTAAAAGTTCACATTTGGTGATTTTGAGCATTAATCCGACCTCTTGAAGTCTGTGTAGGACTGCTTTTAGTATTATCATGTGTGCATGCACGTCTTTACTTGCTATGATGATGTCGTCTAAATACACATAGACAGAGTTGCCCAGCAAGTCACCAAAAATATTGTTCATTGTCCTTTGGAAGGTCAAGGGAGCTCCTTTGAGCCCGAACGGCATCCTCGTCCACTCATAGTGGCCATGAGGCGTGCTGAAAGCCGTTATTTCACGTGACTCGGGGGCCATGGGCAGTTGCCAGTAGCCACTGACCAGATCAAGATTCGTAAAGACTTTATTTCCTCTACCGAGACACATCAGAAGATCTCTAAGAACGGGAAGCGGAAAATGATCATCCACGGTCGCGGTGTTCACACGCCGGAAATCAATCACAGGGCGATAAGAACCGTCTTTCTTAGGAACCAGAAACAAGGGTGAATTCCACGGGGAATTCGATTCTTTGATGACACCTTGTTCCAACATTTCAGAGATAAGTTGTTGCACCACCTCCCTCTGACTGTGGGGGAGCTTGTACGCATTGATATATACAGGATTTGTATTGGGTTTTAACTTAATTATGGTGTTCAGCACACTGCGTAACTCCAAGCGGCTCGCCTGGTAGAGCAGGAGCCCCCCGATAATGTTCCAGAAGCTGGACTAAGGTTGGCTTAATTTCGGAATAGTGTGCAACTTTTAGGAATGCCTCTAAATTAGCTGTGTCTTGTTCGGGAGAAGCCTGACACGCCGAGGTTATGCCTGAGACTTGGGCTGAAGGGTATTCAGCTGGTTCCGGGGCGACATTTCTCCCATACACTAGACACTGGCATAATCTAACACCGTGTTTTAAGGATACAGGGGATCCAGACGTGTTTATTACCAATGCCTCTGCAAAACCTCCCTCCTTGACTGTCGCAAGAGTTACCTCCACCGTCACGCGGTGTATGTGAGGAGCTCCGTCGATACACACATCACTGCCCGTCGGAGGGGCGTTAGGCAAACGGATTTTAACAAGTTTTGCAGCACGATCCGGAACTATATGAGGACCTTCTACGACTGCCGTTACTGTCCGCCACAAGTCTGCAATGGTTTCGTGTGGTTTGACCGTAAGAGGTGACACTTGGGCGGTGGCAGTCCCTGAGTGTGTGGTGGGTTGGTCATTTTCCCCCTCTGAGGGTGAGATTACAAGTGACAGAGGCGATGGATTTACCATCCCCTGTATGCGTCGGCCTTGATACACGATCGCGTTGCTTACAGGGTTTATAGCGATGTGCAGGTCTTTCATGCGCCTACCTAACTATGACATTAACTGTGGTAGATTAACTGGTGTATAACATCATAGGCTGCTAGTCTCACATATGTGAAGGGGTAACAGAGCCATTCAGCATTGACACACCTGATGATGTGCTAGGGATAGGACAGCAGCAACAGCAGCAGCAGTCAAGCAGCAGTGAAATATTGACTGGCCTGTATGTTTTTGGCAAAAACTTTTATATTCTCATTAAAACAATTTATTAATCACTCTTAAATTTATATTCTTTGTAGATACACACTTAATCAGTCAATTACTTTACAACCAATAACAAGTAGTGGAATATTTATGTTAATAAGTAATATTTCACCTTTAAGACCCTTTTTCTTCAACTATGTACCTATTTAACCCGTCCACTACGAATGACATGGATTTGGCTTTCACTGGTAGCCTGGTACATAATAGTCCCAGGTCTTTATCTGCCTCTGCGGTGGATAGAGGAGTGTTTCCCATGTGGTATTGGTATGCTGGGTATCCCCTCCCAAGGTGTAGGACTACATTTTCTTCACTGAATTGTAGGGAAACAGATTAGGAAAGCATTGGTTGAATCTGTGCCCCAGGGGTACACGACCTGTACGAAGACCGCGAAAGAGATGGACTGGTAACATCAATGAAGTGCTTAGAAACAAAGGACTCTCCCTGAAACAAATATTCCGGGCCGACTGAAGGAGGCTGACGCAAACTGATAGGTCGACATAGACCTACCAAGTGGATGATGAGAAGGCGAGAAGGTGACAGTAGGAAGAAACAGAGTTGATATTACTCTCAGCAGCCTCAGAAACCTGGGTTTCGGTGAGGAATATAAGATGGGGTTTAAAGGAGGAGAGATGGTGTTTCACAGAATGGAAATTAGAACAAGGACCGCGAATATTGCAAAAAATAATAAAGAAAGTGTTTGAAGAGGTATCAAGACACCTCTCAGGTCGACAGCCTGCATCATCTTCATGGATCACAAATAACTAAAAACCTGATTTTACGCATCTTTGCATTACTCGAGAAGCAGCTGGAGTTTCCATATTTTCCTCAGATAGTTTACTTATGCAAGAAATAATGCAAAGTGAGCACTGCTTTCTTATCTGTTATATTTTTTTACGACGTTACTTGAATTATTTGAATGAAATATTGTAGTAATGTGCCTCAGCCCTTTTAGATAAACAAATGAGAGGTTACGTATCAGTCTCCCTTACGCCAAAGGGCCGGATACAGTTCTGCTTAAAAGTTCCCTATAACATACGGTATCTTGGTTGATGTGTGAATGTATAATGTATTGGTTTAGTACATTACTGACGGAAAAGGAATCATTGATACGAAAAAACGAGGTATGGAGGTGAATCTATACGCAGGTGGGCGAGTGGCTTTGTGAAAAGGGACAGAGGTAGATCTAAGAGGGGATCAGTTCGAAAAGTCGACATTGGAAAAAACATGTTCGTCTTCAGTACGCAGACACAGTGATTCCTGGTCGTCTTAAGTGATTTCCATTCGTATTTACCCGAACCGTAGATCTTATCGCGATCCCTACATGATACAATATGTGTTTAGAGGATTCATAGTTACTGACTCCCTTGTTTTGGTTATATCAAGCAAAATGTGATCACAGACACGCCCTACATAGCTATCTCTATTATTCAACTATCCTGCAACGACCACGATTCAGATTCAGGCCCTCCAAAATGTCTATATTAAAACATCAACATACTAGACACAGGCTGAGATACAACTTCTACGCAACACACAACTTCTACATACCCAGCAGTATAATGGGGGAATGGTTGACTTTGAAGTATGCTTTGATACAGCTTTCCTTCAAATGTAAGTTTTGTTTCCTCTATCAAATAAAGTTGTGAACAGCCAAGGGTCACCCAGTTGCCTTAGTGAAGTCACGAAGAAACAATGAACTGCTTCGCCGGTGAACAGAAAAAAAATATAAACCTGGAATAAATTTAGAGACACATAACGATAGAGACACATAACGATAGAGTGAAACACAGACAGACATGTAAAAAATTAGAGACAAAAGAGACAAAGGAAATGATACACAGATTATAGACTTGAGAGGGAGAGAGAGAGAGAGAGAGAGAGAGAGAGAGAGAGAGAGAGAGAGAGAGAGAGAGAGAGAGAGAGAGAGAGAGAGAGAGAGAGAGAGAGAGAGAGAGAGAGAGAGAGAGAGAGAGAGAGAGAGAGAGAGAAAGGAATAATAGGAAGGAATATGAACGAGGATGTGTGACCAAGGAATAGAGTCGAAGATGCTGAGGGAACCATAAAGGAGAAGAAAGCAGGTAAAAGGTGGACGAAATATGCATGAAAGGAGAAAGGGACGAGGCAAAAGAGGAGGAGGAGTGGCTGTAGACAAGAGCGTAGAAGGACGAAGGAAGACATGCAAAAGGAGGGGAAGACAAAAAAGAACAAAGGAAACAAGAAATGTGATGAAGGGGGGAGGGGAGGGGGATGTAGATGAGAGGGAGGAGGAGGAGGAGGAGAAGTATATAAGAGGCTTGAGAGGCATGGAGAGAGAGAGAGAGAGAGAGAGAGAGAGAGAGAGAGAGAGAGAGAGAGAGACAAATGAAATACTATCTCAACTGAAGAAACACACAGAGAGAGAGAGAGAGAGAGAGAGAGAGAGAGAGAGAGAGAGAATTTACATAGATTTACATAGAAAATCAGACCACACAGACTCCATGGTCCAGACTAGGTGGCCTGTCCTTAAACCTAAGTGATTTTACATTAATCAGATGGCTCCAAAACGTTGCATTTCTACTCTAGTTAATATTAAGTTCAAGGAAGTGACGGTCGAGCTTGTTTTTAAAGGAGTCAATCGTGGCACACTGGACCACTAAAGGTGGGAGCTTATTCCATTCTCGCACTTCAACGTTGGTGAAGAAAAATTTGGTGCAGTCTGAGTTTACTTGTCTACATTTGAGTTTTATGCCATTGTTCCTCGTTCGCAAAGTGTCATCGATCATAAACAATTTTGATCTGTCTACATTCGTGAAACCATTAAGTATTTTAAAACATTCGATCAGTTTTCCCCGGAGGCGACGTTTCTCAAGAGAGAACATGTTAAGGGTAGAAAGCCTATCTTCGTAGGATTTGTTGCGCAAGGGAGGGATCATTTTTGTTGCCCGACGCTGAACACCTTCTAATTTAGCAATGTCCTTTGCATGGTGGAGAGACCAAAACTGTAGCGCATATTCCAAGTGGGGTCTGACTAAACTATTGTAGAGCGGAAGTATTACATCTTCATTCTTGAATAAAAAGTTTCTTTTTATGAAGCCCAACATTCTGTTCGCTTTATTTGCTGCATCGATGCATTGCTGTGAGAATTTGAGGTTTGACGAGATTTTGACCCACAGGTCCTTAACGCTTTGAACGCTTGTGAGTTTAATGCCGCACATTTCGTAATCGAATTTCTTATTTCTTCTTCCAACTTGAAGGACCTGGCACTTGTCTACGTTAAAGGGCATCTCCCATCTATCCGACCAAGCTGAAATTTTGTGCAAATCCTCTTGGAGGCTTTGCCTGTCTTTGTCAGTGAGAACCGAGTTACCAATCTTTGTTTCGTCTGCAAATCTACTAATGCGATTATGAGTCCAACATCCACATCGTTGATGTAAATAATGAAGAACACTGGGCCAAGAACCGAGCCCTGAGGGACGCCACTAGTGACCGGTGCCCACTCTGCGTTAAATCCGTCAATCACCACTCTTTGTTGTCTGTTGCTCAACCAATTCGCGATCCATTGGTTTACTTGACCGTCAATACCTATATGCTTTAATTTATAAAGTAATTTATGATATGGGACTTTATCAAACGCTTTCTGGAAATCAATATAGACTATGTCCAATGATCTAATTACGTCATAAACTGAGAAGAGGTCGTTATAATAGGTCAATAGGTTTGATCGGCAGGATCTTTTGTTATGGAAGCCATTTTGTAAATACCCAATTAATGAGTGGCTTTCAAGGTAACTCACAATTTTGTCTCTAATTATGCTCTCAAGTAGCTTACCTACAACTGAAGTTAGACTAATGGGTCTGTAATTACCTGGTATTTTTTGTCTCCTTTCTTATAAATTGGTGTCACGTTAGCCTTTTTCCAATCCGAAGGGACGATGCTTTGTCACAAGGACATATTGAATACGGTTGTGATGGAGGAGACTATTTCGCTTTTTGTTTCTTTAAGCAGTATAGGAAATACTTTGTTGGGTCCGGGACTTGTATTTGTTTTAAGTGAGTGGAGAGGAGGAGTAGGAGGAGGTAAGAAGACACCTACCGAACGGACGTGAGCTACTCCCGGTGAGGGTATATGGGAAGTGAGGAGGATGCTGAAGCCCTTCAAAGACCCTTCCCATGTCCTCACTAACCGTTTCCCTTTTGTCTCATCAACACCACAGAGCAGTTCAGCATGCTCTCTAAAGACAGTTCCTCTCTCTTTCTACACCACACTACATTCACACAACACACACACCTTTTCCCATAATTCAAAATTCAAAATGGCGAAAAATAACTGCCTCGGAGTCCCCGCCTGGGGGGACCCCCAGGGAGGATTCCCCTTCTGGCTGCCGACTTGAGAGGTGTCCTGATAACTCCTCAAACCTCCTCCTTATCAATTTCTGCAACATTCGTGGTCTTCGTTTTAATTTTCATTCTGTGGAACACCATCTCTCCTTCTCTAAACCTCATCTTCTCTTCCTCACCGAAACACAGGTTTCTGAGGCTACTGACAGCAACCTCTACTCTGTTCCCTCCAACTATCTCTATCCTAAATTTCAATCCAAAGCTGGATGTTGCGCCTACGTACGCAACGACATCACTTGCTCTCGTTTCCACGACCTTGACATAAAAACATAAGAACATAGGGATACTGCAAGAGGCCGGGTGGCCTACACAGGGCAGCTCCAGAATCCCCCCCACTACTCACGATGGGTGAGGTGTTGTTACAGGGATTACAGGTAGAGGCTTGATCCTCGTTATACCGGCGGTACTAGGCACGCATCCAGTACCCCGTCACCCTACTGCACCCACACCTCACTGCCACCTGTCGTTCTCGTCCATGTAGCTATCCAGTCTACTCTTAAAACAAGCCACCGTCCCTGCACCAACTATGTGATTGCTGAGTCTATTCCATTCCCCCACCACCCTATTACTAAACCAATGCTTGCCTATATCTCTCCTAAATCTATACTTTTCTAATTTCAATCCATTACTGCGAGTTCTATCCTGCTGGCTAATTCTCAGTACTTTACTTATATCGCCCTTGTTGTAACCCTTGACCCAGTTGAATACTTCTATCAGATCTCCCCGCACTCTTCGGCTCTCTAGTGAATGTAAGTTTAGATGTTTCAGCCTATTTTGATATGGGAAGCTCCTCAGCCCCTGAATCATCTTGGTCATCCTCCTCTGAACTGATTCTAGCAAGTTGATGTCCATTCTGTAGAGGCAGCTCCTTTGACCCTAAGCTCCCGTGTATCTAACCCCACCTAATATCGCTGTCCATGAATTTATCTAGTCTATTTTTTAATGTGACAATTGTATTGGCACTCACCACGTGACTGCTAAGCCTATTCCACTCATCCACCACCCTGTTTATAAACCAATTTTTGCCTGTGTCCCTGTTGAATCTGAGTTTATCCAGTTTAAACCCATTACTTCGTGTCCTATCCGGTTCTCTTACCAACAAAACCTTATGAATATCTCCCTTATTAAAGCCCTTCATCCATTTATAAACCTCGATCATGTCTCCACGCACCCTTCGCCTTTCTAGAGAATGCAAGTTTAATTGTTTGAGTCTTTCCTCGTATGGCAAGTTTCTCAACCCCTGAATCATCTTAGTCATCCTCCTCTGCACTGATTCTAACATTTTGATATCCATTCTATAGTAAGGTGACCAGAACTGAACCGCATAGTCAAGATGAGGTCTAACTAATGCTAAATATAGTTTGAGGAAGACTTCGGGGCTTCTGTTGCTTACGCTCCTTGAAATAAATCCCAGTACCCTATTTGCTCGATTTCTAGCTTGAATGCATTGTGCCCTTGGACGGAGATCAGAGCTCACTAAGACCCCTAAATCCCTCTCGCACCCAGACCTGCTTATGAGAGTGTCATTTAATCAATAGTTATGTGAGGGGTTGCTCCTACCTACACTCAGAATACTGCACTTCCCTACATTGAACTCCATCTGCCATTTATCCGCCCAGTCATACAATTTGTTTTCACCCTGGAGTATACTAGCGTCCTGATCCGACTCAATTACTCTACCGATCTTGGTATCATCTGCAAATTTACTAACATCACTACTAATTCCTGTATCTAAGTCATTGATATAAATAATAAACAAAAGTGGACCTAATACCGAACCTTGTGGGACCCCACTCGTAACCCATCCCCAGTCAGATCTTTTACCATTGATTTGCACTCTTTGCTTCCTATTGCTAAGCCACGCCTTGACCCAGTTCAAAACTTTACCCTCTACTCCGTGAGCCTGTAATTTAAGCAACAGTCGTTGGTGAGGAACTTTGTCAAACGCTTTACTAAAATCAAGATAGATTACATCATAATTTTCATCTCTGTCAACCGCCTCAAATACTTTATTGTAGAAAGACAAGAGATTAGTGAGGCATGACCTACCTTTTGTGAACCCATGCTGCGAGTCGTGAATTAAGCTATGTTTCTCTAAATGCTCCCGAATGCTCCTGGCTATTATGGACTCCAGCATCTTGCCTATAACCGATGTTAAGCTAATTGGGCGATAGTTTAAAGCAACTGACCTGTCCCCCTTTTTGAAAATCGGCGTCACATAAGCTACTTTCCATAGGGTCGGCACATAGCCAGTATTTACCGACATCTTAAAGATGTCGGTTAGTGGGTCACTGAGTACATCACCTAATTCCTTTAATACCCTCGGAAATATCCCGTCAGGACCTGGCGACTTGTTTTTCTTAAGCTTATCTATCTCATCCTGAACTACTTGCCTGGTATTGATTATATCCCTCAATTTATCGTCATCCCCGCCCTCGTACACCTGAACCCTTTCCGGTATAGCCGTTCGATCCTCCTGTGTGAATACTGAAAGGAAGTAGTCGTTCAACAATGTGCTCATATTTTCGTAATTTTCTACTAGCTCCCCTGTGTTTGTTTTCAGCGGTCCAATTTTCTCCCGTGTTTTTTGTTCTATACATCTGAAAGAAGTCCTTAGGATTACTTTTCGGCTCATTTGCTACTTTGATCTCATAGTTCCTTTTTGCTATCCTGGTGTTTTTCTTAACTAATCTAGATAGTTCGAAGTACCGGCCCCTGAGATGTGTTTCACCATTCTTTATTTTCTGATAAATTCCCTTCTTTAACCCAATCTCGTGTTTTAGTCCACGAGTCATCCACTTAGGGTCATTGTTTTCTTTTCTAAGTGTTCGCTGTGGTATAGGCTTTTTTTTTTTTTTTTCACGTCGCGGCCTATAGCGCCGGTAGGCTTTTTCCCGGTGGGGCCTGATGGTCGGCCCAAGGCTTCTTCCCGGTGGGTCCTGATGGTCGGCCCAGCCCGTTCTGGCGCAGGCGAGTGTTTATAGTGGCGCCATCTTGCATTGGCTCATGCTGCCCTCCCGGAGCTCATCTTTAATCCTAGAATCTAGAGTCCGGGTTGATAGGTGGTCTTCTGGACAGCATGTGGGTAGTTTTAAGCCACTCGGCGGCGGCTGAAAAATTCCAGCTTGGTGGCACTGGGTGGGGATTGAACTCGCGTCCTCCTGAACGCGGTGGTGTTACTCTGTCGATTCAGCCTCCGCCTCCCGCTATCCTTACCCCTCTACTATTACTCTAACTAAATTATTGTAAGACATTTCTACCTGGTTTTCCTGGCTCTCCAATCCGCAGTTCTGGCCCTCATGAATCCCTAAATTATCCCAGTTTACCCCTTCAAGATGTCTTCGAGGCCCCTCGTAATTTGCTCTTCTGAAATCTGGCACTAACACTGGGTTTGGTTCGCGGGTTACCGCCCAGTCTAAGCTAAAACGAATCGTTCTGTGGTCACTCTTTCCTAACTCTCCGCCCACCTCCAACTCACGTAGCAAGTTCCCATTATTGGTTAGGACTAAGTCTAATATGTTATCTCCTCTGGTAGGCTCAGTAACTACCTGCTTAAGGAAATTATCTTGTATAACTTCAAGAAAGCCCTCGGCTTCCAGGTCACCCACTATGTCTTCCCAGTCTATATTCCTATAATTAAAGTCCCCCATTACCCAGACATTTCAACTCCTACTCGCCCTGCCAATCTCCTGTAGTAATATACTCGTGTCCTGCCTGTTAAGGCTGGGTGGCCTGTACATAACTCCTAGAGTTAGTTTTTCTTTCCCTTTGTAAATGTCCACCCAAACTGATTCTGAATCCATGTTAGTTTTGACTGAATTGTTAACTAAACATTTAAGTGAGTCTTTAACATATAGCGCAACTCCACCTCCCTTTCTGCCCCTTCTGTCTTAGTGAAACATCTGATAACCCGTTATTTCAAATTCTGATCTAAAATTTATATTGGCAGTGTCTATCCATGTCTCAGTGATCGCTATTATGTCTAAATTTTCTGAACAAGCTTCACCCCTTAGTAAGTCTATCTTGTTTCTGAGGCTCCTGCTGTTAGTATAGAAGATTCTTAGCCCGTCCTCTGTTACTCCCCTATAATTACTTCTAGGTTGCCTGGTTATATTATGAGCTAGATGTCCCCTCCCATTACTCCTCCCATTGCTCCCATTACTCCTCCCCCCCTCGCCTATACTAAAAAATCCCTCAGGGTACAAAGTGCTCGCTCAAGGGAGTCTGAGAGAGCTTCAACACCCTTGAACGTCAAGTGTATCCCGTCACGGGCGTAGAGGGCGTCATTGCCAAAGAAGAGGTCCCAATTGTCGACGAACAGCCACCCATTGCGCTCGCAGTGCTTAGCAAGTCTGCTGTTCACTGCTATCGCCCTGGACAGCCATCCATCGCCAACGCCCCTTCTTGGCAGGACGCCACACACTACTGGCGACCCACCAGCGTCACGTATCCTGCCTAACAATTCTCTAAAACACCTGAGAAGGTCCTCGCTTGGCACACGAGAAACGTCGTTTCTGCCACAGCTGAGAAAGACAATGGGGTTCGATCCCTCGCTTGTCATACACGCCTCAATCCTGTCTGATATATAGCCCACCCCTGCCCCTGGGAAACACCCCCTCGTCCTGTTCTTATCCTTGGAGCAAAAATAGCTGTCAACATAACGAACCTGACTATCACCAACAACAAGAACCCGACGGTCAGAAGAGGGGCCAGGAGGGGTGGGTGAAGGGGGGAGGGGAGAGCGGGAAAGGAGGGGAGGGACCTGCTGTGAAGAACGAGGAGAAATTGTGGAAGAGGTGGAAGGTGGAAAGGAGGAGGAGGAGGAGGAGGTGGAGGTGGAGGAGGAGGAGGAGGAAGAGGAAGGAGGAGTAGGAGAAAGGGAGGGTGAGGTGGTGGAGGGAGGAACGGACGAGGAGAGGGAGGAGGAAGAGGGGGAAAGGGAAGGTAAGGGACAGGTGTTGGAGGGAGGGACGAGCGAGGAGGAGAAGGACAAGGAGGAGAAAGAGAGAGAGGAGGAAACATGGAAACATGAACTAGCAGGCAGCAGAAAGCCTGTTGGCTCATTACTAGGCTGCCTGCGTTCAGTGATTTAATCAATCCGTTTGCCATAGGAGTGGCTTGCAGGGAAGGATTAAAGCACTTGTGTACCTACTCTTGGGAACGTTCAGTTCACACCCGTTGCAGCAAAGTGGCGATCAATGCGTTTCTTGAAGGAGTTGATGGTCTCTGCGCTAACCACTTCTGCGGGAAGGCTGTTCCAGTGGCGAGCAACTCTATTTGAGAAATAACTCCTGCCGATGTCGGTATTGCATCGCTTTGCTTGAATTGTTTTTCCGTTGTTTCTTGTTCTCAGGTTAGTTTGTAGCGTGAAGAGTTTGGAGTGATCAACGTTGCTGAGCTTGTTCAGGTACTTAAAGACTTGTATCATGTCTCCCCGCAGTCGTCTCTTTTCCAACGTGAAGAGGTTGAGTCGCTCGAGTCGTTCTTCATAGGGTTTCGTCCTCAGTGATGGTATCATCTTCGTGGCGCGGCGCTGTACTCTCTCAAGTAATTCAATGTCTTTCCTGTAATTAGGAGACCAGAATTGCACGGCGTATTCCAGGTGGGGCCTTACCAGCGAATTATACAAGGATAACATAACTCCCGGCGTCTTGTATTCAAAGTTCCTCGATATGAACCCAAGCATTGTATTGGCTTTCTTACAGGCGGACTTGCAGTGTTTTGTTTGTTTCAAGTCATTGCTGATGGTGACCCCGAGGTCTCTTTCCTCTTGCACAACATGTAGTGGTTCGCCACCCATGTGGTATATGTGGTTGCTGTTTCTGGATCCGATATGCATTACTTTACATTTGGTAGTGTTGAAGGACATCTGCCATTTTTCCGACCACCGAGTGATCAGGTCCAGGTCTCTCTGGATAATTTCGCAGTCTGCCGTCGTGAGGGCCTTCCCACCCACCTTTGTGTCGTCTGCAAATTTTGAAAGATTGGATTTTAATCCTAGTTCTAGGTCGTTGATATATATGATGAAAAGTATGGGTCCCAGCACTGACCCCTGTGGCACTCCACTTGTGACCGGGAGCCACTCGGAGGCCTGTCCGTTGAGTACAACTCGTTGTTTTCTTCCAGTGAGCTAGTCTTTGATCCACGCTGTCAGATCGTCGCCTAATCCCGCCGACTTAAGTTTCTTGAGGAGTCTTTCATGTGGCACTTTGTCAAAGGCTTTCTGAAAGTCTAGATATATAACATCACTGGGGATATGATTATCCCAGTTTTCAAAGATACCTTGGAAGAAGTCCAATAAATTGGTTAAGCATGAGCGCTTGTTCCTGAAACCGTGCTGAGCATCGGAAATGATGTTGTTGTCTTCAAGGAACCTAACGAGTTTGTCTCTGATGATCTTCTCGAGGATTTTTCCCGCCACTGAGGTCAAGCTGATTGGTCTGTAGTTTAGGGCCACACTTTTGTCTCCCTTTTTGTAGATCGGTGTTACGTTCGCTTGTTTCCAGTCTTTCGGGACTTTGTTTTGTTGTAGTGACTGATTGTAGATGGCGGTGAGTGGCTTGAGGATTTGCTGCTTGAGTTCCTTGAGCAGCCTGGGTGACAAGTCGTCGGGTCCGGTGGACTTGTTTGTCTCGAGTTTTTCTAGGTACTTTTTCACATCCCGTTCGTCGATTGTACCAATTTCTAGGGGAGTGATTCCCATCGGTGGGGAAGGGCTCTCGGGTACGGACTGGGTATTCTCGACCGTGAACACTGACGCGAAGTTCCTGTTTAGGATTTCGACCATTTGTCTACTGTCCTGTATTAGTACGTCACTTTCATCTTTTTGGGGACCGATATTGCTTTTTGTCTTCTTTTTGGTTCTTATATACGTGAAGAACTTTTTCGGGTTGGACTTGGCTTCGCGTGCAATTTGCTTTTCATAGTCGCGTTTACTCTGGCGAATGAGTGTTCTGCAAGCTCTGAGGCTTTGATGGTACTGTTCGCGTGCCTCGTCAGTGCTGTTTTCCTTTAGCAAGTTGTATTTTCTCTTCTTCAAATTAATCGCCCGTCGAACTTGG
Source organism: Eriocheir sinensis (assembly GCF_024679095.1). NCBI lineage: Eukaryota > Metazoa > Arthropoda > Malacostraca > Decapoda > Varunidae > Eriocheir > Eriocheir sinensis. The sequence continues at coordinate 19,039,464 of NC_066514.1, read as the reverse complement.
GTAGTCATCCATGGTGTGCTTGTGGCATTATTTGTTCTCCTTGTCTTCATGGGAACAGTCGTTCTCTCTACTTCCAGGAGTTTGTTCTTAAAGCCGTTCCACGCGCTGTCCACCGGAGTGAGGTTCATGGGTTCCCAAGTTGTCTGGGTTAGCAGCTCACGAGCGAAGTTAAAATTGGCTTTTTTGTAGTCTGGAATCTTAGACGTGTTTTCGGTGAGTTCATGGTCTGTTCTGATTTTTAGGCGAATTAGGTGATGGTCGCAACCATCCAGTTTTTCGCCGACTTGACATTCACGTGTGAGATCTGAATCACTCACGAGTACTAGGTCTAATAAGTTATTTTCCCTCGTCGGTTGGCTAACAATCTGAGTAAGAAAAGTGTCCTCTAACATTTCGAGCAATCTGTTACCCTCCCGATCTCCAATCATCGTGGTCCAGTCAATGTTGGAACAGTTAAAGTCCCCGATAATGACTGACTGTTTGTTTTGTGTTATGGTGTGAATTTCCTCGTACAGCGCTTCGTCGTCCGCTGCTTGTTGCTTTGGAGGTCTGTAAACGGTTCCAATTGTTATTTTGTTGTGCTTGCTGGTCTCCAGTTCAACATATACAGTGTCATATTTCTCTGAGTCTTCTTTGGTTATTTCCACGGCAGGGTATTTGTTCTTGACGTAACAGATAACACCTCCTCCTTTCTTGTGAAGTCTGTTTTTGTAGAAGCTCTCGTATCCCGGAATTGAGAATTCGGTCATTAGGTGGTCAGAGGTGGCCCACGTTTCGGTGATGGCAATCACGTCCGGACTTTCTACGTCAACATAGGCAAGTAGCTCATCCCGTTTGGGTATTAAGCTCCGCGCGTTGGTGTATAGGACAGAAATGTCCTTCTTGACTTCAACGCTTCGAGGCACAGTAGTCTGGTGTCTGCTTGTGTTTTCTGTTGGGGGCCTTGGTGTGTGATGAGCGGTCCCTACTGGTTGGTTGTTTACGATACTTTGGTGCCCCTCCCGCGCTCGGAGTTTTTTGAGTACAAAAGTACCTCCTCGTTCAGCAACCTACCAAGCCGTGCTGATCCAATCGCATTGAGGTGAAGACCGTCAGGACGGAAAAGGTCGGGGATATCATAAAAATGATTCCACTGACTTGCGAACGAAACTTCCTCGTCCTGGCAGAGGTGCTTCAATCTGTTGTTGATGTTCGACGCCTTTCTGTGGAAGCCTGTGAAGGCGTTGATTCTCGGAAGAATCCCGGAGACAGTGATGTGGCTTGACTTTTCCTTGAAGCGGCGGATTACTCGTCGGTAGTCAGCTATAATTTCCTCCGTGGACATTGTTTGAACGTTGTTCGTGCAAAACAAAGAGTGGAGGGTGGAGGGGAAGAGGGGAGAGGGGGGACGGAAGAGGAAGGCGAGGAGTTGGAGGCGGAGGAGGAGGAGGAGGAGGGGGAGGAGGAGGTGGAGGAGGAGTAGGAGACGGTGGAAGGAGGCGGAGGTGAATGGGCGGGTGAGGTGGGGGATGGAGGAACGGACGAGGAGAGGGAGGAGGAAGAGGGGGAAAGGGAAGGTGAATGAAATGTTTGGTAGTGAGGGACGAGCGAAGAGGCGGAGGACAAGGAGGAGAAAGAGGAGGAGGAGGAAGAGGGTGGGCGGGAGGAGGGAGGGGGTCGGAGGAGGAGGAAGAGGAGAAGCAGGGGTGGGAAGCGGGGAGAGCGGAGATGGTCGAGGAGGCGGAGGAGGATGATGGGAGGGCTGCTGTGTGGGAGAAGACAATACTGGAGGGAAGAGGAAGAGGAAGAGGAAGGGGGAAGAGTAGGAGGCGGGGCTTGTTGCTGCTGCACTAACTAATAAGTCTACCTGGGCGGCGAGAGTCGTAACCCTATTCTCTAAATCTATGATCCTCTGATCATCCTTCTGAGTCTTAACGCAGAACCTACAAACGTCCTTGGAAAGAAAGTACTGCTTGGCCATGCGAAGGCCACACCCAGAACAACGCTTGAGGGACGTCATGGTGAAGATATGGGCGAGGCAAGACGGAGACAATTTGGCGCGTTAAGACGATAACAAAGTAGGCAGCTGCGGTGAGGTCGTCAGGTCAAATCTCAGGGCAAAAATGTGTATCTAGGAAAACAAACCAACAGCTGCTGTGAGGTCGCAGTCAGGTCAGTTCCCCGGGGAAAAGGGTGTGTCTCGGGTAAAAAGGCGCGGTTATCTCTACCCACCAAGACAAAATATAGGCCAATATTAATATACTGAGAAATCACTTACTAAAGAAGATAATAACTGTGTTCACTAGGTTTGCGCGGAAAGTGGATTATCTAGTGTTTTGTGTGGACTTAGAAATTAACGTAGCTTGGCGCGCCTGATTCACGTGGTCTTGTTATCACAGCACAGTAAAGTATCCTAATAATAGAAGGAGAAGAAAACACAAAACCAATATAAAAAACACAAAAGCAATATAAAACCGTGTAGCACTGGGTTGGCGGGAAAGAATGTTGACTTTAGTGTAGATGTGGGAAGCTTAATACACTTGTCCTAGGAGTAACTGTGGATCACTATCTAACTAAGTAAATACTAAATCAGAACTCTTCTGAATTTTCCACCATCTGGCTAAGACTTCATTGTCATTGTATTACTAAATACAGCTAACGCAGAAGAAATCGACGCACCCAACAAATCCCGACGCTCGACGACGCCACAGCTTTATTTCAGCATGTCAATCCTATGGGACATTTATTTGGCAAATAATACCCACCTGGCAACTCTACGCTCCCTTGCAAGTGTCATATTCAAACCGTGAGTGATTAGTAACCGCCACCCCCGCTAGTGGGAGGGTAAGAGGTGACGTACGCGCTCCCCTCCTCCGCTCCTGTTACAACTTGCATATCTTTTCACCCCTGACATCTCCCAATACGCTCAGAATGGGACCTACCAAGCTGAACAAGGACGAGAAGATCAAGGTTATGACTTTGGTTGGCGAAGGATTGAGTAACCGAGAAATTGGAAGAAGATTAAGAAGATCAGAAGCTGCTGTCCGTCGCATCAAGAAAGCTGCTGCCGTGCTTGGGACAGACGAGGCACCAGAGAGGAAGAAAGGGACAGGGAGGAAGAGGAAGACCGATCCAAGGACTGACAAGATGCTGGAGCGTGAAGTGAAAAAGGACCCTTTCATCACTGCCAAGGAACTGAAGGAAGCACACCCCGATGTGTTGGGAGAGGTGTCAGTGCGAACGATACAGGATAGGCTACAGAAACTCCTCAAGTTGCCGTGTCGTCGCGCTGCTCTCAAACCTCTCCTTACTGAGAAAATGAAGAAACAGAGACTTGATTTCTGTAAAAGGTACCAACACTGGACATCAGAAGACTGGCGCAAGGTGGTGTTTAGTGACGAGAGTGCCTTCAAAACCATCTCTCATAGACGAAAATTGGTGCGTCGTCCGCTTGGTGCCGATCGGTTTGACAGTCGGTACACGGTCAAGACCGTAAAGTTCCCTGCAGGTGTGATGGTGTGGGCGTGTTTCAGTGGTGAGAAGGGAAGTGGTGGCTTGTACTTCTTAGAGAAAAATGTGAACATGAATGCTGCACTCTATGTGAACGTTCTTGAAAGTTACATGCTGCCATTTTACACCACACACGAGAACGCTCACTTCCTACAGGACGGTGCACCTTGCCACAGAGCAAAAGCAGTGAAAAAGTGGCTAACTGACAACCAAGTGCAGCTGATTTCGTGGCCAGGACACAGCCCAGATCTAAATCCTATTGAAAATGTGTGGAATGAAATGAAAAGAAAACTTGGTAAGCTTCCATTGTCAAGTGTTGACTCCCTAGTGGAAAATATACGCACGCTCTGGGCTGATGTTAATCCTGAATACTTTAAAAGATTATCTGACAGTATGCCTAAACGTGTAAATGCTGTTCTGAAAGCAAAGGGAAACATGACAAAATACTAGTAGTTGCTCATAACAAGAAGAAATGTGTTTTATTCACCCATAAAAAGTAAAAATTACTAACAAAACGTCTCTGAAGACAGATTTCGGATGGTGCGTCGATTTCTTCTGCGGTAGGTGTACATCTGTGCTGTTTATATCTCACCTAACTCTACTAACTATGTAAAATTCTTTGACTATTTGAATTCTAAAGAGGAGCACATCTTGACTCACTCTCCCTTCGCTGAAATCTCCATCTTGGGAGATTTCAATGTTCACCACCAGCTTTGGCTTTCATCCTCTTCCACTGACCAGCCTGGTAAACAAGCCTACAACTTTGCTCTCCTCAACGACTTAGAGCAGTTGGTTCAGCACCCTACACGTATTCCCGACCGTATTGGAGTTCTCTTCCTTACCTCTAATCCTTCTGCTTACTCTGTCAAACTGTTCTCTCCGTTGGGCTCCTCCGATCATAACCTTATTTCTGTTTCCTGTCCTATCGCTCCTGTACATCCTCGGGACCCACCGAAGAGGCGATGCTTCTGGCATTTTGCTTCAGCTCGGTGGGACGACCTGAGGATGTACTTTTCCGATTTCCCGTGGAATGATTACTGCTTCCAGGAGAGAGACCCCTCTGTGTGTGTCCAGCGCATCTCAGGGGTGATTGTCTCTGGAATGGAGGCATACATTCCACGTTCTTTCTCTACTCCTCATGCTAGAAAGCCTTGGTTTAATCATGCTTGTTCTCGTGCTATTAAAGATAGAGAGGCAGCTCACAAAAGGTTGCAGAGCCTTCGAACTCCCGCTAACTATGACCTTTACATTTCAGCCCGGAATCGTGCCAAATCTATTCTCCGACTTACCAAAACTTCTTTTATCAATAGAAAATGTCAACACCTTGCTTCCTCTAAATCTTCCCGTGACTTCTGGCATCTAGCCAAAAATATCCCCTCCAATTTCACTTCTTCCTCTTTCCCTCCTCTCCTTAACCCTGACGGCAGCACTGCCGTCTCATCTATCTCTAAGGCTGAACTCTTCGCTCAAACTTTCTATAAGGACTCCACCCTGGACGATTCTGGGCATATTCCTCCAACTCATCCCCCCTCTGACTCCCTTATGCCTGTTATTAAGATTCTTCCAAATGATGTCTTCTATGCTCTCTCTGGCCTCAACTCTCAGAAGGCTTATGGACCTGATGGAGTGCCTCCTATTGTTCTTAAAAAACTGTGCTTCCGTGCTGACACCCTGCCTGGTCAAACTCTTTCGTCTCTGCCTATCAACATCTACCTTTCCTTCCTGCTGGAAGTATGCCTTTGTTCAACCTGTGCCTAAGGAGGGTGACCGTTCCAATCACTCAAACTACCGCCCTATAGCTTTACTGTCATGTATATTTAAAGCTTTTGAATCAATCCTTAACCGGAAGATTCAAAAGCACCTTTCCACTTATAACCTTCTATCTGATTGCCAGTATGGGTTCCGCAAGGGGCGTTCTACTGGCGATCTTCTTGCTCTCTTAACTGACTCTTGGTCATCCTTTCTTAGTCGTTTCGGTGAAACTTTCTCTGTTGCGCTAGACATATCGAAAGCCTTCGATTGAGTCTGGCACAAGTCTTTGCTTTCCAAACTGCCCTTTTTCGGATTCTATCCTTCTCTCTGTTCCTTTATCTCCAGTTTCCTTTCTCTGCGGTGGTAGACGGTCACTGTTCTTCCCCTAAACCTATCAACAGTGGTGCTCCAAAGGGCTCTGTCCTATCATCCACTCTCTTCTGTTATTCATCAATGATCTTCTTTCCGTAACAAACTGTCCTGTCCACTCATACGCCGACGACTCCACTCTGCATTATTCAACTTCTTTCAATATAAGACCATCACAACAGGAAGTACACGACTCCAGGCTGGAGGCTGCAGAACGCTTAACCTCAGACCTTGCTACCATTTCCGATTGGGGCAGAAGGAACCTTGTGTCCTTCAATGCCTCAAAAACACAATTTCTCCACCTATCAACTCGACACAATCTTCAAAACACCTATCCCCTATTCTTCGACAACACTCAGCTATCACCATCTTCAACACTAAACATCCTCGGTCTATCCTTAACTCAAAATCTCAATTGGAAACTTCACATCTCTCTCGCTAAATCACCTTCCTCGAGGTTGGGCGTTCTGTATCGTTTCCGCCAGTTCTTCTCCCCCGCGCAGTTGCTCTCCATATACAGGGGCCTTGTCCGCCCTCGTATGGAGTATGCATCTCACGTGTGGGGGGGCTCCACTCACACAGCTCTTCTGGACAGAGTGGAGTCTAAGGCTCTTCGTCTCATCAGCTCTCCTCCTCCTACTGATAGTCTTCTACCTCTTAAATTCCATCGCGATGTTGCCTCTCTTTCTATCTTCTATCGATATTTCCACGCTGAGTGCTCTTCTGAACTTGCTAACTGCATGCCTCTCCCCCTCCCGCGGCACACGACTTTCTACTCATGCTCATCCCTATACTGTCCAAACCCCTTATGCAAGAGTTAACCAGCATCTTCACTCTTTCATCCCTCACGCTGGTAAACTCTGGAACAATCTTCCTTCATCTGTATTTCCTCCTGCCTACGACTTGAACTCTTTCAAGAGAAGGGTATCAGGACACCTCTCCTCCCGAAATTGACCACTCTTTCGGACACCTCTTTTAATTCTTTTTTAGGAGCAGCGAGTAGCGGGCTTTTTTTTAGTATTGTTTCCTTTTTTTGTGCCCTTGAGCTGTCTCCTTTGTTGTAAAAAAAAAGGACTTCATCGGTTGTTATTTCAAAATTAGGCAATGCATGCTCGAGATTTACATTAGTACTGGTGGTGGTGGTAGTGGGAGGAGGAATGTTAGTATTAAACACCGAGGAAAAGTAATTGTTTAAGAGGTTTGCAATGTGTTGGCTGTCAGTCATTAGTGCACCGTCGCTGTTTGTTAAAGGTCCAATTCCACTTCTGATCGCCTTTCTGTTGTTTATGTAACTGAAAAAGGATTTCGGATTATTTTTACAGTTGGCTGCAATATTTTCTTCATACCTACGCATTGCCTGACATACTAATCTTTTTACTCGTCGCCTGGCATCATGATAAAGTCTAATGTTTTCGGGCGTGCTTTGTTCTTTCTTTAACCTGTAAAACACTTTCCTCTCCTTGACTGAGTGTTTAATTTCGCTATTAAACCAAGGTGGGCTTTTATTATTGTTAATTCGCTTCTCACACAAGGGGACGAATGTGTTCTGCTGAGTGAGTAAATGATTTTTAAAGCTTAGCCAGGCTTCCTCTACATTGCCGTCATCTGATAGTTGTATTTCTGTTAGTTTTTGTCGGATTTCTACGAAGTTAGCTCTTTTGAAATTGGGCACCTTTACTTTATTTACAGTCACTGATGTTTGAGCTCTAATGTCGCAAGAACCGGGTGTTCTCCTACCGTGACATTACTGACTAGGTTATCTTGGGTAGTTATAAAAAGGTCGAGTATGTTATTTTGTCGACTTGGTTCAGAAACCATTTGGCTCAGATAATTTTCTTCTAAAAACTCGATCATTCTATGTGACTCGCCGTCTGTAACTGACAGTGTCGCCTAGTCGATATGGGGGAGGTTAAAGTCTCCTAATATCAGTGAGTCGTTGTTATTAAGTGACTCCCTTAAAACGCTGCACATTTCAAGATCGTCATCGAGTGATTGCCCGGGAGGCCTGTATGTGACAGATATATTTAAATTGACTTTTGCAATGTTTACTCGCACGCACAAATGTTCAAAGTTACTGTCTCTTGGTGTTTTGTCAGTGGGTTGCAAATAGCTTTTGACAAAAAGGGCGACGCCACCGCCTCTCCGGTTTACACGACCTTTGTTGAAGAGTCTGTAGCCATCTATGTTGTATTCGGAACTTAAATCAATATTTGTGGTGTCGATAAATGTTTCGTGTATAGCAATTACGTCAAAATTTTATGTTAAAGCAAGACATCTCAGTTCATCAAACTTGTTTCTTAGGCTACGCGCACCGAAACTAAGAATTTTTAAGTTATCTAGAGGCTTGGTAATAGAATTGGTGGTACTTGCGGGTTCACGGTTACGCGTTTGCTGCGATACATGGTGTCTATTTACACGGGCGGGGTGGAGAGACGTGGTCGAGAGCGGTTTTTTGATCGAGTGTCACGTACTGTGTCGTTTAGTAGGCTTCCGAATCTGGCTGCCCCGATGGGGGACAGGTGTGTTCCGTCCCTGTGGAAGAGCTCACTCTGTCCGTAGAAATTGTCCCAGGCGTTGAAGAACTCAACGTCAAGCTCTCTGCAAAGAGTCTGTAAGAGGTTGTTGAGGCTGAAGGCCTTGGTGAAGAAGTCGCTCTCCGCCCACGTCCGTGGTAGAACTCCTGAAATCAAAATGTTAGGGGATTTAGACTTATACTGCTAGATGAGCCTACGGTACTTGTCCAGCAGTTCCTCAGACCGGGTCGTGGTGACGTCGTTCGTACCTGTGTGAATAACAAACAGTGAATCATTAGTAGCCTGGGGGGAGATCTCCTCAAGAGCAGCAGTTACATCGTCGATTCCAGCACCAGGATAGCAATAGTTCCGTCTTCGACGAGGAACTCTGCCCCAGAACTCAACGACCTGCTGGCGAATCATGGAGTCACCCACCAGGAAGGTGCTCTCCTGCTCGTCATCCTCCTCCAGAATGGCAAACCTATTGAAGCAATGAACAGGATAAATTGCTTGTCTGGCTGGTTTGGCTCCTTCATTCACAACGGTGAAGCCATCATGGGCGGTGCTACCCACTCCCACCCTCCCGCTGCGTGGTGTTGTCCGCTGGTGTCGACGGTACTGCTGAAGGCAAGAGGGCGGTTGGAGAAGGGTTTGGCACCACAGCAACGTTAGCCTGGATGAATTCCTGCAAGGAGGCAACAGTGCGAGAAAGCTCTATTATTTTATTCTGACCTGCTTTCATCTTCTCTTCTTGCTCCTGCAGTCTTGTCTCGAGATGCTGCCCGCAGAGACACAGTCGACAGACTAAAGAACGCCCTGTAAAAAAGTGAGCCATCGTAGCTGAACGTGATAAATGATTGCCTGAAATGAAAGAGATAAAAACAGAGTGAAGGGGATTAGGAAAGGAGGTAAGGTGAGTGAGAGGAGGAGTAGGAAGGGAGGTGAGGTGAGTGAAGAGGGGGATTCAGAAGGAGGTGAGGTGAGGTGAGTAAAGGGGGGGATTAGGAAAGGAGGTGAGGTGAGTGAGAGGGGGGTTAGGAAAGGAGGTGAGGTGAGATGGGTGAAGGGGTGGGTAGAAAAGGATGTGAGGTGCAGTGAGCGAGTGGGGGGGGGGTAGAACAATATGTGAGGTGAGGTGAGGGAAAGGGGGGGGGGTAGGAAGGGCTAATCCTCTAGGGGATTTAAAGAGTGTAGTGAGGAGGAGCAGATTAAATCCTCAGGGGAATTAAAAAAGTGAGGTGTCGGCAAGCACAACGCAAAAACACTCGGAAACACAACAACACACGAGAAACACACGAGAAACACTCAGAAACTCACGCAAAAACACTCGGAAATACCCAACACACCCAAATCACACGCAAAAACACTCGGAAACACAACAGCGCACTCGAAACACACGAGAAACACTCAGAAACTCACGCAAAAGCATTCAGAAATACCCCAAATCACTCTCAAAAACACTCGGAAATACAACAACACACTTGAAACACTTTGAAACTCACGCAGAAACACAAGGATATACCCAACACTCACAAAGCACGCGCAAAAACACTCGGAAACACGACAACACCCTCGAAACGCACGAGAAACACACAGAAACTCGCGCAGAAACACTCGGAAATACCCAACACACCCAAATCACGCGCAAAAACACTCGGAAACACAGTAACAAACTCGAAACACACGAGAAACACTCAGAAACTCACGCAAAAACACTCGGAAATACCCAACACACCCAAATCACCCGCAAAAACACTCGGAAACACAACATTATACTCGATACACACTCGAAACACGCATAAACTCACACAAAAACACTCTGAAATACCTAACACAGCTAAATCACACGCAAAAACACTCGGAAACACAACAACACACTCGAAACACACGTCGGGAAATCACAGGCAACACGCAAGCAAGGCGTGTAGGCTGTGGTGAACGCAGCGGGGACCTCACGTCCGTTTCTCAGGAGAGGTCACGGAAGCAGGAGTAACGAGCGGCTTGACCTCTCTGAGTGAGGGCAGGGCGCTAACGACTGAGTGAGGGCAGGGCGAGAGAGATTCAAATTCATATTGTTTATCATTCACTAAACTGGTTCTTACACAGCTTACAAGTAAAAAATATCAATATAACTAAATACCGGTAATATGATATGTAAAATAGTAAAATTGTGAACACTCGTCTATAATAAAATAAAAAGAAAATTGACAATAAGAACATAAATGCCGCACAAAATGCCAAGTCTACATATATATATTTAAAAACAAAGACATTAAAATCAAACAAACCTAACTGAATATATCTTCTGTTAAAATAATTTCTTTAAGTCTAGCCTTAAAGGAAGTTATCGTCGTTTCCTGTGTAAGGGAGGGAGGGAGAGCATTCCACAGTCTGGCTCCCATTACATCTGTGCGCCTATCACCAGAATGTGTGTTGATGCGCGGTACGTGCAGGCTGTGCCTCTGTCTTGTGACGCTACTGGTGATAGCTTGTCTGCTTCTTAGTGATAACAACCAATCTGGACAAAACCCGCGTAAAATCTTAAATGCTGTTGTACCCACTTCAAAAGCATGTTTCTGTTTCACTCGTAACCATTGAAGTTCTTTAAAAAATGTATATACATGATCATATTTTTTTAACACCACCTATGGCAACCGTCACTGCAAAATTCTGCAACTTTTGTACACCAGACATCAATGCATCATTTGTAGTCCCCCATATTCTAATACAATAGTTAATTAATTAACCATGATCCTGCTATACTTATCTAAGTTATCACTAATTCTCCTTACATACATCAATATACCCATCACTTTCTTATTCAGCTCATTAATGTGGACGTCAAAAAGCAAATACCGATCAAAGTAAACACCCACGTTTTTCACATGCTTACTTGGGCATATTACATTACCATTAAAATTCACAGTCGTGTTTGGGGGAATGTGAGTTAAATGCTGGCGATTTCCTATAAAAATACACTGAGTCTTGGAAGAATTGAAAATGAGACCATTGTTGAAATAAAACCTCTTACATTGTATTAGATTTCCATCGGTGTCCGTAATGAGCTGAACAAGATTATGAATTGTTGCAGAATGTAAGAACTGCGTATCGTCAGCATACTGTACCAGGAAACCATTAACATTTGAAGATAAATCACTGACATATATATTAAATAAGATTGGACCTAGAATCGAACCTTGCGGGACCCCATATTCAATACTTGTCTTTTTAGATGTATGATTATCTAGGCGAACTGATGGGCTTCTGTTATTTAAATAATTATTAAACCAAAATTCATAAATATTTAATAAGGAACATTTATGTAGAAGGGTTTTATGGTTTACATAATCAAACGCTTTTGAGAGGTCACATATGGTTAGCATCGAAATTTTCTTGTTGTCCATATTATCGCATATTTTATCAGTTATGGTGGTTAGAGCTGTTTCCGTTGATAGCCTGGGTCGAAAGCCGTGCTGACGATTAGAAAGTAGATTGTTAGTTTCTAAGTACTTGGATAGTTGTCTAGCAACAATTTTCTCGGGTATTTTAGACACAATGGGTAATATAGATACAAGTCTGTAGTTACTCACAACATCAGGATCACCATTTTTTATACAGAGGGACAACCAGTGCATGTTCCCATGACTCGTGGAACACTCCGGTCACCAGGGATGTGTTGACGATGCAGGTGAGGAAAGGGACTATGACATAGAGCACATCCCGGAGAAACCGTAACGTTATACCGTCTGACCCAATAGAGTTGGTTGTATTAAGGCCTTTAACGATTAAGATAAGGGTGTTAGAGTCCACAGGCTCTGGTCTAAAAGCAGAATTCACTTTAATGGTATTTATATGAGGACGGTCGACAGTACCTTCTCCTTCATTTCTTAGTTTTTTTCCCTGTGAACGTCTGGAAGTAGATTCTCCAACATTATAAAAGAATGTGTTGAACTCTTCAACTTTATCATTTATGTAACACAATTGTGAATATTATGTTTGTTATTCTGATTAGGAATAATTTCCCCAATTACTTTCCAAGTTGCAGAGGTATTTCCTTTACAATTTTTTAAACGATCTTGGTAATGCTCTACCTTAGATCAATTAATAAGTGCTTTTACATATACTTTAGCAGTTTTATAACGTTCCCGCAGCCCAGGGTTATTTGTGTCGACTTTTAACTCTTTGCAACTCGTTACGGTCCTCCATTGCCTCACGAATATCGCCACCCATCCATGGTGCTGGTGTACCCATCACAGCTTTAGTTAGTTCAGGGCACATATTTCAATACAATAAATAAAAATCTCATTGAAAATACACGTTTGTTAACGTCGTTAGTTAAAAATATTTCATACATATAATGCACATTGTCTAAACGCAACAAACATAAAGTGTCTTTATCGTAGTGTTTTAGATCATGGAAGGTTTTTATCACCGGTATTTTTCGAGGTTTTCTTACATTTATAACAACAGACACCAGGTCATGGTCTGCAATGACTTGAGGGACCACGTCATCGTCATGGGATAGAATGACCTCAGGTTTATTAGTTATAATAAGATCCAATAGAGTAGCTGACTGTGGAGTTGTTCTTGTGGGTTTATCAATAATTTGAATCAACTTGTTATCTCTTATTATCTTGCTAATGTTATTTCCCTTTATCAGCATGTCATCATTAAAATCACCCAAGATAAAAACACTTTTGCCACGCAAACATGCCAACTTAAAACTTCTTGTATGTATTCAAAGGATGAGGCTAAGGCTTTGGGATGTCGATATACACATCCGATGATAATGGCAGGCAGCTTCCTGCACTGAATCTGAACCCACACGTCCTCCACGCCTACCTGTCCCGGCACACCTAGTATAATGAGAGATGGATTTAAAGTACTGTTTACATACAAGCAGACACCACCTCCTCGTCCATTGTCACATCTGAATAACTTACATCCATGAATGTTAACATAACCATCTGGAGTGTTTGCATGCACCAATGTCTCATTCACACATAATACATCGATACTTTTATCAATTAACAATAACTTTACTTCACCTAAACTTGATATCAACGATTGTGCGTTAATATGTTCTACAATTAGCGAATCCTTCTTTGAGTTCACAACGGCAGGTCCGTCATTGCCATGATTTCAACAGAGAGAGAGAATAAAAGTGATAGCCTATCTCATCTGACGATCAGAGAGAGAGAGAGAGAAGAACAAGTGATAGCCTAACTAATCTGAGAGAGAGAGAGAGAGAGAGAGAGAGAGAGAGAGAGAGAGAGAGAGAGAGAGAGAGAGAGAGAGAGAGAGAGAGAGACTATCTCATCTGACGATCCACACACACACACAGAGAGAGAGAGAGAGAGAGAGAGAGAGAGAGAGAGAGAGAGAGAGAGAGAGAGAGAGAGAGAGAGAGAATCTCATCTGACGATCCACACACAGAGAGAGAGAGAGAGAGAGAGAGAGAGAGAGAGAGAGAGAGAGAGAGAGAGAGAGAGAGAGAGAGAGAGAGAGAGAGAGAACAAGTGATAGCCTAACTAATCTGACACACAGAGAGAGAGAGAGAGAGAGAGAGAGAGAGAGAGAGAGAGAGAGAGAGAGAGAGAGAGGAAAAAGTGATAGCCTATCTCATCTGACGATCCAACGATCTCACTGAGAGCCAACACGGAACCTCTCGCCGCCTCGGCGCTGGAGAGCGAACTTTGAATCGTACATTTGGCTCAAAACGCCGGGGATTCGTCTTTTCAGCAGGAGTCAGGCAGGGACGCCACTTGAACTCACTCGCTCTCCAGCCCTCGCCGCAACGACACCTCCGCTCCAGCCTGCGAACCAACACATTCCTGGCCCCCGCCACTAGCTGGCGCTCTGCCACCCAAAGCTTCTACCGGGGTGCGGCGTCTCTCTCGCCAGCGACACATGCACCGGCAGGAACACCCAGCCCACTACATCACCCTGTATACTGGGGCTCCCCTTTGGTAGAGCTCCCGCTCAGGAACGATAGCACCTTCCTTTCCCTCTCACTGAAAATTCTTTCTTTTCCTGGCCAACCTCGCCCCAGACATCTCCCGGCACCTCAGGTGAACCCTGCGGCTTGCACAAGGGGGGCCTAAGTGGCTTCCTTACCGTGCCTGGAGATAGGGCAACAAGCTGTAGGGATAGGTTTTGCCCATGGGTGGATTCGAGGGCTTTTAGGAGCTCGTCCACCATCAAACATTGGCAAAATAGGGAGGGGCCCGACCTTCTCCTCCCTTCAAGAATTTGTTTCAAGTAATGTGGCAGTGACTCCACCATCGATGGAGAGGCCCTTCACCGAAACTGTGCCCTCTCCAAACGAATCTCCTGTTTCACGGGAGAACGTGTTACCTGCCTCACAGGTTGACTCCCAGCCTGCCTCACAGGTTGACTCCCAGCCTGCCTCACAGGTTGACTCCCAGCCTGCCTCACAGGTTGACTCCCAGCCTGCCTCACAGGTTGACTCCCAGCCTGCCTCACAGGTTGACTCCCAGCCTGCCTCACAGGTTGACTCCCAGCCTGCCTCACAGGTTAACCCCCAGCCTGCCTCACAGGCTAACCCCCAGCCTGCCTCACTGGACAACCCCCAGCCTACTTCACAGGCTATCTCCCAGTCTGCCTCACAGGATAACTTCCAGCCTGCCCCATTTAACGCTTCTATTCCTGATTCACAGGATGTCGGGTTCCAACCTGTAAGGAATGTAGCCAAACCGAAGCAGGGAACCAAGGAGTTACTGACCCCTACTACCTTCAATAGGTTCCAGATGCTGGCAGACACCATGTAGGATGAGTTTGAGACTCGCCTAGTTGGGGACTCCATGGTGCGTGGCCAGCTGGTTGAGTTCTGTGGTCGTTCATCAAACGGTCGCAGAAAACGTTACTGCTATCCAGGTGCCAGACTGGACGACATCACCGCAGCGTGCGATGTCACGAGAAATACCGACCGAAACACCCTTTGTCTTCCACGCGGGGACAAATGACGTAAAGACAACCCGTTCTGAGGAACTGCTTGATAAATACCGCCGCATGATGAAGCAGTATAAACTTAAAACGGATGCCAATAACATCATAATCTCAGGAATCCTCCCGAGGATCGGTGCCGAATCTAGCTTTTACAGTAAGGCCTTCAGCACCAACAACATACTTCAGTCCCTTTGCTCACAAGAAAACGCCCAGTTCGCTAACTTGTGGAACAGTTTTTACTACGATTCAGACTTGTTCCTTGCTGATGGCATCCACTTAAACCCTGTTGGAGCAGCCCGTTTCGGGAGGCTGCTCTGTAACCAAGTGGCTCTTCGAAAGCCAAAACCACGGAGGCGAGAACACCACCAGCTTCACCGTAAGGAGCACTCAACCCGCGAAACCCCGACTCGAATCACATTAAAGCTTGCTATGTAAACGCTCGTAGCCTACGTAACAAATTTGAAGACTTTAAAGTCCTCGCAGCTACAAATCATTATCACATCATCGGAGTCACAGAATCTTGGATAGACACTTCAAATAGAGACTTCATTGCGGAATATAGATAACCGGGTTATACCATCTTTAGTCATGAAAGAGAGAACAGACAGGGTGGAGGCGTTATCTTTCATATCCACAACTCTCTCCATCCAGTATGCGTGAAAACAATATTATAACCAATGTAGACACGGTCTTCATTGAAATTAAAAATAAATATCGTAAAATAGTAATTGGACTTATCTAAAGACCGCCAAGGCAGACTCTTGATATCGACCACGCAATAAGTGAATTATTATTAGAAACAAGTAGCAGTTGCGAGGCAGTAATTATTGGGGACTTTAACTTGCCAGTGAAAAGATGGGGTGAACCGTTGAACTGTCATACAGGGCTCGACATGTACACAAATTTAATAGAAAGTGATTTACATCAACACGTTCAAGAACCGACTCGGGAAAATAATATATTTGACCTTATCTTTTCAACGAGAGCTGATCTAGTTAACGAAGTAAATGTTGGTCCAGTTTTTAGTTCTAGCGATCATCGAACAATCACATTCAGCATCAATATGAAAGAAAGTAAAGTAACTCCTAGTAAAGTAAAGGTGCCTGATTATCAGAGAGCGAATTTCGTAAGACTCCGATCAATTCTAAATAATTCTGACTGGACTGAAATCTCAGCGGAAACAGATATTGATAAATCTTGGGGGGCCTTCACCACAATATTGAACAATGCCATAAGCATATGCGTACCCTATCGTAACCGACGTTCAGCTTTTAACCCTCTCGCGCACCGTAAGTTTCCAATAAGTTTGTTCCACTCACAACGGATTTCTCGGCCCGACCAGCCTTTTTTTGCCGCCGCGATACTCTACATTCCCGGCCGTATTTTACCCTCACAAATATATCGTACCCCAACAAATTTAGTATCAATGGCTTCATAAAGACTTGTACTAGAACATACGCAAATAAAAATAGAGGAAAATAAACACTACAAACCTGTTTTAGGTTTCCTTATAGAGTATTGTAAACAATAAATCCTAAGTACCATGTCTTCCCCCCTCACTAGCTCGAAAGTTTGTGGGCCAACGTTTCTTGCCGAATATATGTTTCGAAGCGAAATTTAGTGAGGATTCTTTTGGTATCTTCAAAATCCTCTTACGCCTATTAGTTCCCGAGTTGCACCAAGAGAACTGAATTTATATATAAATAGACAGTTGGCGCTCCGTCTCATTTCCTTTTACTATTTCACTATTTTTTTTCATCATGTGTAATTCAATTTTATAGCATTATATAGCTAATTTCATATGGAAGAAGATGCAACCTTCAAAATTACACCAACCCTTGTAGATATCATGTGATAACGTCTGCAATGAAGCTCCCCGAGCTATATACGCAACCTTCGCTCGCCGTAACTAAGTACCGTATCTTCCCCACTTGCAAGCTCGAAAGTTTGAAGGAAATTTATAGCCGAACATATATAAAGAAGCGGATTTTAGTGAGGATTCGTATGGTGTAATCCAAATCCTTCTAGGTCAAATAATTATTGAGTAATCCAAATAAATCGGAAATAGTGTCGAAATATTTCGTAAAGCATAAATTATAATAAATAAACATGGGAAATAACAAATAGATCGAAACAACAACAAAAACTCCCCAATATTCCAGCGGAGAAAAAGCAGTGTGTCGTAGAGTGACATGCTGCTCCATGCGTGTTTGTATATCTGTCTGTCAGTCTGTCTGTGTGTATGTATGTATGGTGGAGTGGCGGGTGTCACCCCTGGAGCGGCAGGGGCTGGTGGTGGAGTAGCGACCGCAGGGGCGAGGAGTGGGGAATAGGGGCTCGAGGAAGACTGCTGGACTTGCACACCTGGTGCTGGTCCCGCACAGCTGGTGCTGGTCCCGCACAGCTGGTGCTGGTCCCGCACAGCTGGTGCTGGTCCCCTACCCACCCTGTGTGTGCTCAGCGCATCACAGAGGTGATTGTCTCTGGAATGGAGGCATACATTCCTCGTTCTTTCTCTACTCCTTACGCTAAAAAGCCTTGGTTTAATCACGCTTGTTCTCGTGCTGTCAATGATAGAGAGGTAGCTCACAAAAGATACCAGAGCCTTCAAACTAATGCTAATTATGAACTTTACATTTCTGCCCGAAATCGTGCCAAATCTATTCTCCGACTAACCAAAAATTCTTTCATTAATAGAAAATGTCAAAACCTTGCTTTCTCTAACTCTTCCCGTGACTTCTGGCATCTAGCCAAAAACATCTCCAACTTCACTTCTTCATCTTTCCCTCCACTCCTCAGTCCTGACGGCAACACTGCCGTCTCATCTATCTCTAAGGCTGAACTCTTCTCTCAAACTGTTTCTAAAAACTCCACTCTGGTCGATTCTGGGCATATTCCTCCTACTATTATCCCCTCTGACTCCTTTATGCCTGTTATAAAGATTCTTCAAAATGATGTTTTCTATGCCCTCTCTGGCCTCAATCCTCAGAAGGCTTATGGACCTGATGGAGTGCCTCCTATTGTCCTTAAAAACTGTGCCTCCGTGCTTTCACCCTGCCTGGTCAAACTCTTTCGCCTCTGCCTGTCAACATCTACCTTTCCTTCTTGCTGGAAGTATGCCTTCATACAGCCTGTACCTAAGAAGGGTGACCGCTCTAATCCCTCAAACTACCGTCCTATTGCTTTACTTACTTGTCTATCTAAAGCTTTTGAATCAATCCTTAACCGGAAGATTCAAAACAAACTTACCACATCTGACCTTCTATCTGATCGCCAGTATGGGTTCCGCAAGCGTTCTACTGGTGATCTCCTAGCCTTCTTAACTGACTCTTGGTCATCCTCTCTTAGCCGTTTCGGTGAAACTTTGCTATTGCTGGACATATCAAAAGATTTTGATAGTGTCTGTCACAAATCTTTCTTTCTAAACTACCCTCCTACGGTTTATATCCTTCTCTCTGTACCTTTATCTCCAGTTTCCTTTCTGACCGTTCTATTTCTGCCGTGGTAGACGGTCACTGTTCTTCCCCTAAATCTATTAACAGTGGTGTCCCACAGGGTTCTGTCCTATCTCCTCTTTTTCTGTTGTTCATTGATGATCTTCTTTCCAAAACGAACTGTCCTATCCATTCCTACGCCGATGATTCCACTGTGCATTCTTCAACTTCTTTTAATAGAAGACCCACCCTTCAGGAACTTAACGACTCAAGGCTGGGCTGCAGAACGCTTAGCCTCAGACCTTACTATTATTTCCGATTGGGGCAAGAAGAACCTGGTGTCCTTCAACGCCTCAAAAACACAGTTCTCCACCTATCCACTCGACACAATCTTCCAAACAACTATCCCTATTCTTTGACAACACCCAGCTATCACCTTCCTCAACACTAAACATCCTCGGTCTATCTTAACTCAAAATCTCAACTGGAAACTTCATATCTCATCTCTTACTAAATCAGCTTCCTCGTGGCTGGGCGTTCTGTACCGTCTCCGCCAGTTCTTCTCCCCTGCATAGTTGCTGTCCATATACAGGGGCCTTGTCCGCCCTCGTATGGAGTATGCATCCCATGTGTGGGGGGCCTCCACTCACACAGCTCTTCTGGACAGAGTGGAGGCAAAGGCTCTTCGTCTCATCAGCTCTCCTCCTCATACTGATAGTCTTCTACCTCTTAAATTCCGCCGCAATGTTGCCTCTCTTTCTATCTTCTATCGATATTTCCACGCTGACTGCTCTTCTGAACTTGCTAACTGCATGCCTCCCCCCCTCCCGCGGCCCCGCTGCACTCGACTTTCTACTCATGCTCATCCCTATACTGTCCAAACCCCTTATGCAAGAGTTAACCAGCATCTTCACTCTTTAATCCCTCACGCTGGTAAACTCTGGAACAATCTTCCTTCATCTGTAATTCCTCCTACGACTTGAACTCTTTCAAGAGGAGGTATCAGGACACCTCCTCCCGAAAATGTCCTATCTTTCGGCCACCTCTTTGGTTTATTTTTGGACCAGCAATTATCGGGCTTTTTTTATTAATGTTTAATTTTTTGTGCCCTTTAACTGTCTCCTTTGCTGTAAAAAAAAAAAAAAAAAAAAAAAAAAAAAAGCGGGGATCCATAGGTGCTTGTAGGTGTGCGGGCAGGTCGGGAGCATGGCGGATAGGGACCCCCGATAGTGGCCATTCCTCGTCCTTGTAGTCCAGCAGCTTCTCGATGAGCTCAGACATGAAAGCCTTGAGAGACATATGGCGCTGGCCAGACTTCTTATAGAGGGTGTGCGCGTTGAAGAGGGCCATTTAGATGAAGTAGAAGGTGACCTTCTTTGTCCACTTAGTAGTACGCCGAGGGACGGGGTATACTTCACCATCTGGTCGAAGTGGTCCACACCACCCATAAACTGGTTAGTCTTCGACCATAACAGGTTTTTGGATGGTGTGGAGCACGTGGTGGTGCTTCCCATCTTGGCCCTTCTCCTTCTTGTTGATAGTCTTTTCAATGGTGGCGTTGGTGTGCATGGTTGACACCATGGGGACGACTTTCTTGTCCTTCCATATGAGGACATGCACACCATTCCTGTGCATAGACTCCAACGCGTAGTCTGCCAGCCGCCGTGGCTTTGCCATGTCCTGCAGCCTCTTCGGTGCTCCCCTCATCAGCCGAAGTGTGCCACACACGTACACCAGCCTCGACAGGTGTACTTCGCACAGGCGGACAGAGTTGTAGTAGTTATCCATGTACAGCCTGTACGAGTGGCTGATGAGGAGCTGGATGAGATCCCCCACGGTGTCTTCTAGTTTCCGCTTCTCGCCTGTGTACACCTGCAGGTTGCAGATGTACCCCGACTTTGCCTCTGCCACAAGGTATACCTTGTTGGCGTACTTGGTTGGCTTCATGGGGTTGTACACCCTGAAGTGGAGGCGGCCCTTCCACCCCAAGGAGCCTTCGTCGCGCGACAGGTTCTGCGTCGGGGTGTACACGGACTTGAACAACCGCAGGAGATACTCCATCACAGGCCGCACCTTGATGAGGCTGTCAGTATTCCCCAGGGGCACCGCACGACAATTGAATGCATGGAAGTACTTGAGTATGGCGAGGAAGCGTTTTCCACTCATCGCCCGCTGGAAGACCGGGTAGTTGTGAAGCCTGCTGTTGGTCCAGCAGTTCCGTATAGAGGGTAGCTTCACAATACCCATCAGCAGCACCAACCCCATGAAGATGGCTGTCTCCTTTTCGTTGGCCTGGTGCCACGCCACTGCCTCCGCCCTCCGGAACACGGCGTACATGTTTGTCTCCTCTGCCAGGAATGCCAACAACTCCTTGTCAAATATAACTGGAAAACCTGAAGGGGAGTCCCTGGCACGGGGACGTTGAAGCCTGGTGTCCCGGTGAAGGAGAGGAGGTTGGGGACGAAGGGCGTGGAACACCAGCCAACGTCCCGAGGGTCTACGCCAGCAGGCGGCGAAGGTTGTCGTGCGGCACGCCCCCTCCCCGCCCTGGCTACTCTGTGGGCTCGGCTACCACGCGGCCTACCCCCCGTCCCTCTCCTGGGCTCCCGGCGTCCACTTCTTGAGGGGTGAGGTGGTGGTGATGAGGTGGCAGTGGATGATGGTGATGTGTGATGAATGTGAGGTGGCAGTGGATGCTGGTGATGAGTGTGATGATTTTGAGGTGGCAGATGATGATACTGGTGGGTGAGGATGATAACCAGGTGATGAGGGCCGGGAATGCTGCGGGAGGTCAGGTAGTGGTGCGTCAGGTCGTGGTAGTGGTGATGGGGAAGTGAGATGACGAGAGTGGGACAGGTGAAGATGGCGCAGTGGCAGAAGTACAATGAGGAGAGCTAGAGATGTGTGAGTCTTGGATATGAGAAGGAGGGGTTGAAAGTTGAAGGGGTTGACTATCATTCGCGACAATATGGTGAAATTCTTTGAAGAAAATAATATAAAAAATAATTCGCAACATGGCTTCCGTCGTAAACGTTCGTGTTTAACTAACTTACTTGATTTTTTTCATTATATTTTTGAGGTGTTCGATGAAAGCAGATCAGTAGATATCATATATCTGGATTTTGAAAAGGCATTTGATAAGGTCCCCCACCAATGATTGCTCAGCAAACTATTGGCGCACGGTATCTCGGGTAACATTCACAATTGGCTTGTGGACTGGCTCTCTGAGCGGAAACAGTAGTTCTAAACGGTGTTACATCTAACTGGCTCGATGTCAGAAGCGGCGTACCTCAAGGATCAGTGCTTGGCCCCATGCTCTTCTTAATTTATGTTAATGATATCGATGATGGGCTCACTTGCAAAGTATCAAAATTTGCTGATGACACAAAAATTGCTAGTAAAGTAACTGCGACACTCGACGAAGAAGCTTTACAATCAGATCTAGATCGACTTGCACGTTGGGCCAATCAATGGCAAATGAAATTTAACGTTGACAAATGTAAAGTGTTACACATCGGAAAAAATAACAATCGCGTTCAGTACGTAATGAATGGCCAACAACTTTCTGCAGTAAGTAAAGAAAAGGATCTTGGAATCACTATATCAAGCAATTTAAAGCCCGGTCGGTCACTGTTAGCCCCTCGTCCACACAGCGGGTGCCCCTTACCCATTTGACACAATATCCTCGGCTGGTGGAGGCCTGAGAGCTACACAATATGCTGTCGTGCCTTGCCTAAGGATTTTTTTTTGGAGCTGTTCACTCCCATCACAAGCCTGCTGGTCTCGTGGGCGGCGGCTGGGACTTGACTGGGTCGCCCTGGGCCAACTCCTGACTCTCAATTGGGCGGCTTCAAGATGGCGGGCACTCGCCTTTCCTACCCCTGGTCACCGGCCTCCAGCTGGCTCTCACCTATTCACCTGCGCCGCACGGGAAGATGAAATCCAGAAATGAATCACTAATGAACGTCGGCTAGGGCTATCACTCACTCCCAGGCAGACGTATTCTAGCGAGCTGGAGCTTACCTGCACCGCACGGGAAGATGAAATCCAGAATGACCCGTGCCAGCCGTGGCGGCTGCCTCGCCAACTTCCCTCTGACGTGGCCTTCCCAAGGTTCCAACACTTTTCCTTCTCGCCTTTCAGCTTGATCCATTCTATCCTTCCTCTGCCTTTCTGAGGTTGTCTTTTTGTGTGTTAATTCTGAACTTAATTTTCCCTTAGAAATTTTCTAAGACTTAACGTATAAATATATAAAAATATATGGATACGAGTGGATTTATATCAGGGGTGCCAACCCAAGCTGTGGTTCGTATTTCTCGTTCTCTTCCCTTACCTACTTAAAACATATTAACCGCTACGGGTATTGTTTCGGCTGAGGAGAAACTGGATCCGGTAAATAATCATGGCCATGTACAAGGGGGTATTCCCAATTTTCCCAGCTGGCTTTTAACTGGCTTCCGCGGTGTTGGTATGCCG
>NC_066514.1:18891610-18979122 GCF_024679095.1 Eriocheir sinensis | reverse complement strand
CTTTCTTAAAGGAAAGTTTGATAAATCTTAAGAATAGCGGCTCCATTCCCTCCACCACCCCAGCCCCCTACCCCCAAGACAAGCCTGGTAACCTGTGGGGAAGCGGGGTTTAGGGGGGAAGCCCAAATCACTGAAAATTCCCCCTCCACAATTTCCCCAGAAAAATCCCCAAATTAGGGAAAATTCTCTTGTCTCGAAAGTAAGGAAAGTCCCTAACGCATGCTCTTGTAATCTATTCCAATATAACCTGGCAGCTGCCGCAGCCGGTCTGTTGACGAGTGTCAGGCGTGTCATTGGATGGCAAGCATAGTGACCCCCCTCCCAATCCTTCCCGCGCCGCGTAATTTTTTGACGGGCCACACTGCATGTCGAATATATTTAAACTACCCCAACCGAACTTTATGACCTAACAGCTAACTAGCCCCCCCTCGACACCCCCCTTCTTAAATTATTCCAACCGAACTTTACGACCTAACAACAAAAAATATAGAATGGCCTCAGAAATACTTACAAAATTAAGAGGAAGTAGATGCGGCAGGCATCTCCTGTGGGCGGTTATAGGGGTTATATAGTGCAGCTGCCTCTTGAAGGAAGACATGCAAGCGTTTGTTAGGGTCATTAATGGCCATAAGAAACATGGACCTTGTGAGTACCCCAAAGTGCTTCTTCCTCCTGCCAAAGAGGGGCACTTTTCTCTTTGCTTCCCTCCACAACCGCTCGATATTGTTTGTGGCGAACACAAAAGTCAAGCAAGTCTCTTGCTTTCCCGGAGTACCGCAAGCAGAAGTAAATGAGGCCAAAATCGCAGTCGGTACCACTTTCCAATGCCATGACACAGACAGAAGTGACGGAGGTGAGGAATTTAAGGTATCCAAGCTGCAGGTGAGGAAACCCGAATATCCCTAAACGTGAAAAAAATCCCTAAATTTGGGGCAATGCTCTTCAATGAGAACCCAAGCAGATTATGCTATGGCTTAGATTTCAACTTCATTTTCAATGTAATAAATTGGGGCAAGAGTGTCATGCCTTGTCTGAAGGCAGAAAGACGCGTAATAAATTACATATACATTTTTTCGTGTATAATTCGTTTTTCCCTTGTCCTCCCCCTCCTAACCCTACAAGTGTGAAAAGCTGCAGAATTCGTACGTGACAGTACGTCACAGTACCTGCACGCACACAAACAAACATATGGATTCCACCAGCCTCCTACAAGCCAGTCTCATCGCCCATCGACTTGGAAAAAATCGTGAGGCTCGCATGGAGAAATACACCCCTTGTGACAAACACGGCTGACCACTTGTCAAAATCCCGTCGTATGTGCTAGTAATGTTGTAATTACCACCATACCGTGCCCTTTATGCGCACCCGCCAGGCGCTATTCTTAAGATTATCCGAAAGTTGTTTTAAGTTCAGTTGCAAAAGCAATTTTACAGTATCACTACATTGTCATTAACTAAAAATTTCAGAGCACACAAAAGGACAAGGAGCACAGTGGAGAGGGGGATTGGCCAGTGGAAGCGGAGATTTCATGTGCTCCATGGTGAAATCAGAGTCAGCCCTCCTGCATATGTGTGTAGAATAATACAGGTATGTAGACAATCAAGTGATGATCACATCTCAATACTGTATCGTCCACTACACAACAATAATTTTTATTACTTGTTAATATTAACTCTATCTGTAGGTGTGTGCTATTTTGCACAACATCTGCAAAGACAGACGCCTCCCTGTACCCGAGGAAGGAGAGGACGAGGGTGATGGTGCAGTTTTCCATGAGGACCCACCTGTCCCACTACCACCTGTACCTGGACGAGTTCGGGAAGGTCTGCTCTACAGGGTTGAGTTTGTCAACCTTCACTTCATGTATGTTACAAATATCAAAATTAAATGTTTTGTGTATTTGCCTGTATCTTTCCATGCTGCTCAGTATTTAATTTTAAATTTTCATTTAAAGAATCTTACTATTGCAATGTTTCAATTTTTGTTGCAGTGACAGACCTCAACCTCAGCCTCGTGCAGCTGTGTGAGGCTTCCCGACCCATCAACAGGTTAATTACACACCTACTTCCAAGTATGTGTGTTTGTAATACAATTGTGTGTGGATTTTGTATATATATATATATATATATATATATATATATATATATATATATATATATATATATATATATATATATATATATATATATATATATATATATACAAATCCACATTCGTATCACTAATACATGCAGAAGCTATACTCAGTATTCAAATAAATTTATTACAGTATTTGGTAAGAAATTTTCACCAGTATGTATGGTTTAAAACAGCCAATATACTCATGATTGCCTTTATTATTTTTCTAATATTAAGCAATAAATGATTTCCTTTTTAACAATAAATAAATAAATAAATTCCTTTATAATAAATAACTATGTAGGAAAACTACATAATGGATATCCTAAGGAAAATATATTACAGGAAAGCTAATGTAGAAGAGAGTACCGGCAGGGTAGACAGGGTGGAGTGTGTTGGAGAGAAGAGGCAGGGTGAGGTGTGTGAAGGAGAGTAGAGGCAGGGTGGAGTGTGTGAATTAAAGTAGAGGCAGGGTGGAGTGTGTGAAGGAAAGTAGAGACAGGGTGGAGTGTGTGAAGGAGAGTAGAGGCAGGGTGGAGTGTGTGAAGGAGAGAAGAGGCAGGGTGGAGTGTGTGAAGGAGAGTAGAGGCATGGTGGGGTGTGTGAAGGAGAGAAGAGGCTGGGTGGAGTGTGTGAGAGTAGAAACAGGATGGATTTTGCAAGAGGAGAGACAGGGTGGAGTGTGGAGTAGTAGCGGCATGGTGGAGTGTATTTGCGTGTTACATTAGTTTTTTTACTTGCAGTTCGAGTAGGGTTTTTTGTACTTTTAAATTTTCAGTTTCTTGTTTAACTTTTTTTAATTCTGCCTGTTTTATTTCTACTTGTAACTCTGAAGCCTGCAGTTCAAGTTCCCTCTTCAAGCGGATGATCTGCAGCTCCTCCTCATCCACCAACATGGTGCAGGCCCCAACTGGTGTACTGGAGGAAGCTGCAGCGGCAGGAACTACTGGTGGTGGTGTGGTGGTGGTTTGAGGTGTGTCTGTGCTGGGTTGGGGAGGGACAGGTGGTGTGACATCCACCTGAAGACTCCTGGCAAAAATACATCCATCAGTACCTGCACTCATAATTTTTTTGTGTTATTTGACTTACATCCCCATTTATGGAAACAATACAGTTTATGTTGAAAAGCTTTTGCAGGAAAGGAGTGTGTGTTCCAGAGGTCATTTATTTGGTGTTCTGCTGTTCAGTAATTAATGACGACGTCTTTAAGGCCAACTAGCATTGTTCATGAGTAAGCAGACCTGACCGAGGTCAGACGTGGGTCACGGCGCCTGAATGGAGTAGCCTGGGCCAGCCTGTTGGCCTCTTCCCTGCCCTCCACCCCCCTCTCCCTTTTCATCAAAAACCCAACATCGTAAGAAACTATTGTGACATCAAGCTTAATCATGGTGACAGACAGTGTGTGCTATGCGTTTGTGGTGCCGTGAAGACACTGAAGTTTAGAAATGGTCAGTGTGACATCGACACGGCCTTACTATCCAGCCGACGTCCCAGGTGCCCCGAGGTACACCAGCCCGACCATCATGCTGCTGGGAGAACTCTGTTCAGCCGCCTCTACCTGCACCCCTGCCATCAGCGGCGACCTGACCCTTTTTTGACCTCCTATACCCCTTTCATATTGTAATTTCATTTTTCAAATATGTTTCAAAATTTGTATTTTAAACGTGTATATTTTCAGCTTTACAGCTGCAATCACTTAATAGACCGTTTTATTTTTATTATTACTAGGAAGGATGTCTCAACACATTATCAAGTCAGCTCTCAATAGCAATTGAATAAATTTCTGTACACATTGTTCCTCACTGTTTGATTCCATGATTGCCCTAATATGGACTGCATAAAGCAGCATGATAGTGTTGGGTAAATAATAATAATAATATGTAATAGTATTCTATAATAATACTTTAAGCAGAAAACTGTGGACTTTAGGAGATGGAGAGCAATACCTTCTCCTTGTGTACTGCAGTTTTCTAAAAGGAAAGCAAATTATTTTCAACAGTAACAGCGAGACCTATTTTGGAGAACTTTAAATCTACAATCTACCTGACAAAGGCATTTCTCAGTAAAATGAACTAACACAACTGATAAATCATTTGGAAATGTCATGTACATGTTAGAGTAATATTTTTGTACATTTGGATTTAAGAATGTTTATTCTTATTTTTGTAATGACGAAGTAATGTCAGACATATGAGACACACTTCATAAAGCAATACATGTAGTACAAATAAATGACACCTAAAGACATTTTAGGTTAATCCATATTGTCTGCTTGTAACCTTAATAAAAGTTGATACAGAATTCCTAAATTATAACAAATCAGTGTATCATACAAACAAGCTAACGTAGACAAATACGACGATCATCAAGGAACGGTAATAACAAATTTTACTAATGATTGTACAATTAACGTTTAGTAAATATTAATTGCCCTCAGATGGGGGTGAAGCCAGGTGGCAATTCTAGCCTGAAACTGCCGCCCACAAGGCTGACAAAATTATTTTAAAATCAATATTTTCAGAAAATAACAATAACAACCACACTGCAGTCTGATGAATGCTTTTTCCTATTATTTATGAAAAATAATTTTAAAATTTCACTTAATTATACGGCACAGACAGCAAAAGTATCTTTATTATTATGTATACCGGTATCCCATACTCCCATGGCCCGAAGTAGGGTCATAGGCAGTAACGGTACGTGGGGGAGGGGGGAAGTGGTGATTGAGGGGAGGGGGGGCAGTCACTGAGAACTTTGCTGGGGCAGCACTTAGGCATGTAAGGGTCTGTAAATATTTATACATGACTAAAGTTTTATTTACCCACCCATTTTCGGGAACATCTTCAGTGTCAAGTGGAAAAGGGTCCACCACTGTCCTGTCAATAGAACTGACTGAGACGTTCCCCTCTCCCAGCACATCAGCGATGATGACCTCTAACTCCCCGAGGGGTTTAGGCGGAAGGCCACCACCTAGAAGAATATATATATATATATATATATATATATATATATATATATATATATATATATATATATATATATATATATATATATATATATATATATTAGTACATGAGTGCAAGGCTAAGTCAATTGAATTCCTTGACTGAAAAGAAAAGGCAATACATTACAAATGTTATTTCCATCAAGCACTTAATAAGCATTGAATTTACAGGACTGTCACTTTTGCTTAGCCATTCCTTGCACTTCATGAATACCATTTTATTTCAAGAAAAATCTTACCTGTTCCATTCCTGGCCTTTTGGTAGGCACTAATTTTAGCTTTTGCTTCCTGCATAACAGTTTACCAGCGTCTCTGGCACTGCTTTATGCATCTGCTGAAGCCAGGGTGGAGTGCCGCTAGGCGAGAGACAATGCTGCCCCAAGCCTTCGCCTTCGCCTCAGCAGAGCAGCCATTGTCGGAAAAATTTCCCTTGAGGATGGCTGCTTTCTCCCTATAGAGCTGTACAAGGGAGAGAGTTTCAGAGTGCGTCCAATTGGCGTGGCGGTGACGTGTCTGCCGAGGAGGCTGTAGCTGGGGCGGCGGCTGTTCCTGCTGCTGCTGCTGCTGATGTGGCTGGGGGTGAGGCTGTGGTCCCTCCTGCTGCTGCTCCTGGTGTAGCTGCTGCTGCTGACCTCGATGGCTGCTGAGGGGCTGTAGAGGTCGTGGCTGGCTGTTGGCGGCCATGGCTGCTGCCTGCTAGCTTGAAGCTCGCGGGAACGTTTGTTTACATGTTTGAGGGGCTACGTCGTTAATTTTATCATTATTCCATGTGATGTTGGTCTATGCATCGTCAACAATACCCGAAAATACTTTATTTTATTTTATACATATTTCCAATACGTCAATATGCTTTTAACATCAAAATTATACCAAATTCCAACATTTTATTTTGAGTTGGTATCCCTTTCATAGGTGCAGCTCAGGGGTTGGCGATAATACTCGCTTATGTCGAGCTGGTTATGTTGAGGGGGTGAAACATAAGGAGGGGGGTTATGCCTCGTCATTGTTAATACTAGGATATGTTTCAGTTATGTCTCACATAAATTTCTTTATAAGTACGGGCCCTGGATAGCAGTAACGTTTTCTGCGGCCGTTTGATGAACGACCACAGAACTCAACCAGCTGGCCACGCACCATGGAGACCCCAACTAGGCGAGTCTCGAACTCATACTCCATGGTGTCTGCCAGCACCTGGAACCTATTGAAGGTAGTGGGGGTCAGTAAATCCTTGGTTGCCTGCTGCGGTTTGGCTCCATTCCTTACAGGTTGGAACCCGACATCCTGTGATGCAGGAAGAGAAGCGTTAAGTGGAGCAGGCTGGAAGTTGTCCTGTGAGGCAGGCTGGGCGTTAGCCTGTGAAGCAGGCTGGGGGTTAGCCTGTGACGCATGCTGGGGGTCAGCCTGTGAGGCAGGCTGGCGGTTGTCCTGTAAGGCAGGCTAGGGGTTAGCCTGTGAGGCAAACTGGGGGTTAGCCTGTGAGGCAGGTTGGGGGTTAGCCTGTGAGGCAGGCTGGGGGTTAGCCTGTGAGGCAGGCTGGGAGTCAACCTGTGAGGCAGGTAACACGGTCTCCCGTGAAGCAGGAGGGTCGTCTGGAGAGGGCACAGTCTCGGTGGAGGGCCTCTCCACCATCGATGGTGGTGTCACTGCCACATTACTTAAAACAAATTCCTGAAGGGCTACGAATTTCTTTTCAAGATCGTTATGCTTGACTTTCCATTCAGTCACAGCCTTCTGAAGATATAATCTTTGAACGCTGAGGCGGCAAGTTTTACTCAGCTGGAAGAACTGAGCTGCAAATCGTCCGGGACAGACGTCACACTTAAGGTTCGAAGGCATTGTTAGAAATTTAAGCGAATTAACAGTTTGGGCAAATATTAAAAGCGCTTTCGAAATAGCTTAAATTGTGACCATAAATTGAATTGTATAAAAATTGTGCATGGAAATTAGATACTACTGTGTTAGATGCCTCCAACATTGGGAGTTCGCTCCCACAGGGTCTTGAAAACGCCCCAAAGACCAATCGCTTGTCCTGAGCCTCGGTCACGAGAGAGACTTTCACAACCCGGCGCTTTTCAGCTATTGTCCTCAAAGTTTTGTCCCATAGAACAGGGCCGGCGTAGTCACACAGAGCAGAGCTGGCAAGGGAGGAGAGGAACTAGCAATTCGTTCCCACTTTCCGAAACGTCTAATCCAACTCTGCGACCCTTTCGAGGCCTCGCCAGTGGCACCTGTCACCAGGTGTTCTCCACCAACTCTAGAGAGTATCAGACGCCCTTCCTGAGAGACCAAAAAGCTGAAATATTCCTTGAGTATAAAAAAAATCTCAGAAACTCCACCTAGAAGCCGTGAGGTACAACCTCAAATGACCCACGGAAGACATCTCTTTCAGGAGAAAACAAGAACCAGCTGTTATGCAGAATAGGGATGAGAGTACCGTCGATAGAGGGGAGGGAACACAAAGAAACACAAAGGAAGAACAAACAACAGCAGACCTGCTGGTCCTTACGAGGTTGTTTGTGACAAGCTACACTAACTATCTAATCAAAGGTGGAAGATGAAGAACAGCAAAGGCGAAGGCTCCTCCCCACCCCCCCATCCCTCCAGCCAAACCTGACAGGAAAGGAAAAAGAACCATGCAGCATGGAAAAAAAAGATCAACTTCATATTTTCAGTGATATATTTGAATGTTTGTGTATACAAAAAAGTAAAAATCGTATTTTTATATGAACCACAAACGTGCCGATTTGCATCGATAATCTGATATATAAACACACGAAAAAACAATTTGTATATCAAACAGTATATAGTCTGATACCATATTGGAACGATCTATAGCCTTTCAGATACCCACATTTCATTTCATTCAGGTGCATAAAGTGACATCCGACTCTGCAAGTGTCTATACATAAGGAATGTTCATATGTTGCATGTAAACAGCATGGGTATTGGGTAGCCTAATAGTATACGAAATAGCCTAGCGCGTCACATTCAACAGTTATTATTTACTATTTCATGTTATTTCGATTATTAATCATTATTTACATGCAGTAAATTATTAAGATACCCATTTAAGCACTTGCAGAGCCAGATGTCTCTTAATATACTTGAAATGAGCTATCAATCAATGAATTTAAAAAAAAAAAACATTGATCATTCGAGCATGATGTGATCTATGATATTTGATACAAGCTTAAGTCTTAAGGTGCCACATCCACGAAAATTCCCGCTTTGTTGGTGGACAGATGAAATGGAACAGACCATAGTGTACAGTAGCCACAAATTCTGTAATGAATCTTAATAACTGAAAGAAAAATAAAGGCCAATTCCCTTAAACAGAGATCCATTGAATGAAGGGACAGCTAGGGTTCTTGCTTCTACTTAGTGGATGGCGTGACAGCAGGCACCTGCAACAAAAGGTTAAGGGTATTGAAACCTAAAATTTAATTTTATTAGTATTTATCCATGCTAATCAGATCACTTATTATTATGTATATAATTTCATATAATTAATTATTACAATTATATAATCATTCAAATTAGTTGGTTAGCTAAATAACAAATCAAAAATATATATTAATGCTAGGTTTCTCTCTCTCTCTCTCTCTCTCTCTCTCTCTCTCTCTCTCTCTCTCTCTCTCTCTCTCTCTCTCTCTCTCTCTCTCTCTCTCTTTAGTGCAGTGGTTCATAACCTTTTTCATAGTATTACCCCCTGAGACTCTCCGGGGCATTACCATGACACCTATATTAAACTTTGTAATGGTGAACTTTGCGTTAAGGTAAGGTAAAACAAAACTTTATGAAGATCCTGATTTACTGAAAATGTTACAAATAAAATACCTCAAAAAAATGCCACAAATCTCTTACAAGTGCCAAAACAGTACAGACCATCAAGCTTTTTTCCACTCATAAACTAATAAATTGGGCCAGATGATAGCCAGTTTAGCACAGTATCCATTACAAACGCATTATAGAAAAAAAAAATGTTCACGAGAGGTATATCATTTCTCATAAGAAAAAAAAATATTACAAAATAATAGCCTAGTTTTCTTAAAAAAAGCAAACCAATTGCTTAGTATTGCAAAACGCAAAATAATAGCTTAGTATTCCTAAATGCAAAATAACAGCCTAGTATTCTTATAAACAAAATAATAGCGTAGTATATTATTTTATAAATGCAAAATAATAGCCTAGTATCGTAAATGCAAAATAATAGCCTAGTTTCGTAAATGCAAAATAATAGCCAAGTTTCCGAAATGCAAAATAATTGCCTAGTTCCCTAATTGCAAAATAATAGCCTAGTTTCCGAAATGCAAAATAATAGCCTAGTATTCTTTAATGCAAAATTGCTTATTATTATTGCTAAATGTAAAATAATAGCTCATTATTCCTAAATGCAAAATAATAGTTTATTATTCCTAAATGCAAAATAATAGCTTATTATTCTTAAATGAAAAATAATAGCCATTCCTAAAAGTTAAATAATTGCCTAGTATTCCTAAATGTTAAATAATAGCCTAGTATTACTACATGCAAATTAATAGCTAGTATTCTTGAATCCAAAATAACAGGGTATTCCTAAATGCTAAATAATAGGGTATTCCTAAATGTTAAATAATAGGGTATTCCTAAATGTTAAACAACAGGGTATTCCTAAATGTTAAATAATAGGGTATTCCTAAATGTTAAATAACAGGGTATTCCTAAATGCAAAATAATAGCTTAGTGTTCTTAAATGGAGAATAATAGCGTATTCCTAAATGCAAAATAATGGCTCAGTATTCCTAAATGCAAAGTAGTAGCCTAATATCCCTGAAAGTGAAATAATAGCCTAGTTTTCATAAATGCTTAGTATTCATGAATGCAAAATAGTAATTGCATATTATTCCAAACTGCAAAATAATAGCCAAGTAATTCATGAATGCAAAATAATAGAATAGTAGTCGTAAATGCAAAAAATTAGCCCGTTTTTACTAAATGCAAAATGAAAATTAAAAGCTACTGTACAAATTAAAGTCACAGTGTTTTTTACTCGGCTACTTAATTGCCTTATTGGCAGGTTATTACCGATTGTAAAGCTTTTTCCACTTACAATTTATTACAGAAGTTGTAGATAATGTATGACATGCAGAAAAGCTTACAGCCCTGCACCATACGAATAAAATCCAGTATTCATCGAAACAACTTACCTCGTTCCCTCGTTGTGTGCTGGAACGCAAAGGCAAAGCGCCTTGGGACTTTGGAAGTCACAGAGCAGGAGGGAAGCATATACAATCCCCCTCCGTAGGTCTGGAATAAATTACTTTCTCCCAAACCTTCCGTGACCCCTCGAGAAACCTCAAACGACCCCCCAGGGGGTCACAACCCCCAGGTTAAGAACCACTGCTCTAGTTTGTGTCTGTGTCCGTACATACCTTTCTCTCTCTTTTACACATTTACAACTCTGTGGTGGCGATCTAGATCTCTATTCAATACTACCCATTCTGAGTTTCCTCGAGGACAAGATGGTGACCGTGACCTGCACACTCCCCTTGCCACGCCACGACGTCTGACTATTTTGTGTTTTGAATTTTCAGTGTGGCGGGGCCGCTGTTGCCGCGCGCGGAATAATTATTATTAAACATTAAAATTTTGAAGGGCACGAGATTTATCTCAAGCTACCCCTCTTATTGAGATAAAAATATATCACTGAATACTGTTAACCATGTACACCACTTTTGATGTGCAAGTGAGTTAATGCATTTAATGAATTTGTCTACGTACGTGTCTGAATGGGTACATAAATTATTATGAGTCCACTGAATCGATGGTTTATAATAACAACATAATGTGTTTTCAACTAATATGTTTGAAATTGTTTTCTCTATTGGACCAAGCAGCAACCTGGAAACGACGTTGTGTAAACGTCACGCAAACGTCACAGTTTGGTCAGAAAATCACAACGTAATTATTACGTGCTGATGACGTAGCTTTTAGACGGACGAAGATACAACCTAAACATAACGTTGTGTAGTAAACGTTTCCTGTTTGCTGGGATGCCTGTCATAACTCATCATATTCATATATTCACATCAGTGAATATTTACATACATATAATTATAATACATGTTTAACACAGGTTATTTTATAAACTATATTATCGGCTGTTATAATGCCGGATAAACCTTCATCTTCCGTTATTTAATACACCCGTAATGGATTTTAAACCTATTGAGTTTACTAACTATACTTATCTGACGATACTGAACATATATTACGTAGCTACTTAGTTCGTTGCTTCTTTGGTGGCACGCATCCATTTGGCGGACACCTTGTCTTGGGGGAAGGAAAACACGCTCGCTCTGGGTCGTGTTTTGAAGTTTCCTTCACAGTAAGACTTACACCACTTTTTTGGCAGTATTGTTTTAGTAAGAGGCACAAGTAATGTTAATGTTTTTGTTTTTTTGTTTTTTTAACAAAGGAGGCAGCTCAAGGGCACAAAAAAGACAACAATAATAAAAAAATAAAAAAATAAATGCTACTCGCTGCTCCCAAAAAAGAATTAAAAGATGTGGCCGAAAGAAAGATCTATTTCGGAAAGAGAGGTGTCCCGATACCCTCCTCTTGAAAGAGTTCAAGTCGTAGGCAGGAGGAAATACAGATGAAGGAAGATTGTTCCAGAGTTTACCAGCGTGAGGGATGAAAGAGTGAAGATACTGGTTAACTCTTGCATAAGGGGTTTGGACAGTGTAGGGATAAGAACATAGGAGTCTGCAAGAGGCCGGTTGGCCTATACAAGGCAGCTCCTGTACACTCAACCCCACCTTACCTCACCATCCATGGCTTTATCTAACCTCTTCTTGAATGTATCTATGGTATTGGCACCCACAACATGGCTCCCAAGCCTGTTCCATTCGTCCACCACTCTATTGGTGAACCAATTCTTGCCTATGTCTTTGTTGAATCTGAATTTGTCTAACTTAAAACCATTGCCACGCGTCCTACCTGGCTCTTTCACTCTCAAAATTTTATTGACATCCCCTTTATTAAATCCCTTCATCCATTTATAGACTTCGATCAGGCCTCCTCGCAACCTTCGCCTTTCTAGAGAGTGTAGATTTAACTGCTTCAGCCTGTCTTCATAAGGCAAGTTTCTCACCCCCTGAATCATCTTTGTCATCCTCCTCTGTACAGATTCTAACATCTTGATATCCATTATATAATAGGGGGACCAGAACTGAGCTGCATAATCGAGATGAGGTCTAACTAGTGCTAAGTAAAGTTTGAGGATGACTTCAGCGCTTCTATTGCTCACGCTCCTTGAGATGAAACCTAGTACTCTGTTTGCCCGATTTTTAGCCTGAATGCATTGAGCCCTAGGACGGAGGTCAGCGCTCACTAGGACTCCTAAGTCTCTCTCACGCCCAGACCTGCTTAGAGGAGTGTCATTTAAGGAGTAATTGTGTAAGGGGTTATTCCTACCTACACTCAAAATGCAACACTTCCCGACATTGAATTCCATCTGCCACTTCCCCGCCCAATCATATAGTCTGTCAAGCTCATCCTGGAGAACGGTAGCGTCGGTGTCTGATTGGATTACTCTACCGATCTTGGTATCATCTGCGAACTTACTGACATCGCTACTAATTCCTGTGTCCAAGTCATTCATGTAAATAATAAAAAGCAGAGGACCCAGCACCGACCCCTGTGGGACTCCACTCGTAACACTGCCCCATTCAGATTTTCTACCATTGATTTGCACTCTCTGCTTCCTACCACTAAGCCACGCCCTGATCCAGTTCAAAACTTTCCCATCTACGCCGTGAGCCTGTAATTTTAGTAATAGCCGGTGATGAGGGACTTTGTCGAACGCTTTCCTGAAATCTAAATATAATATGACATAGTTTCCGGTGGCCGGTCAACTCAACCCTTGACCAACTCAACCCCGGTTAACTC
Organism: Eriocheir sinensis; assembly: GCF_024679095.1. Taxonomy (NCBI): domain Eukaryota; kingdom Metazoa; phylum Arthropoda; class Malacostraca; order Decapoda; family Varunidae; genus Eriocheir; species Eriocheir sinensis. The sequence goes on along the minus strand of NC_066514.1, from coordinate 18,966,068 downwards.
AACCCCGGTCAGTTCAACCTCGGTCATCTCAACCCCGGTCAACTCAACCCCGGTCAACTCAACCTATGACCAACTCAACCAATGGTCAACTCAACCCCGGTCAATTCAACCCCGGTCAACTCAACCCCGGTCAATTCAACCCCGGTCAACTCAACCCCGGTCAACTCAACCCCGGTCAATTCAACCCCGGTCAGTTCAACCCCGGTCAACTCAACCCCGGTCAGTTCAACCCCGGTCAACTCAACCCCGGTCAACTCAACCTTGGTCAATTCAACCCCGGTCAACTCAACCCCGGTCCCGGTTAACTCAACCCCGGTCAGTTCAACCTCGGTCATCTCAACCCCGGTCAACTCAACCCCGGTCAACTCAACCTATGACCAACTCAACCAATGGTCAACTCAACCCCGGTCAATTCAACCCCGGTCAACTCAACCCCGGTCAATTCAACCCCGGTCAACTCAACCCCGGTCAACTCAACCCCGGTCAATTCAACCCCGGTCAGTTCAACCCCGGTCAACTCAACCCCGGTCAACTCAACCTTGGTCAATTCAACCCCGGTCAACTCAACCCCGGTCAACTCACTGAAGCCAAGGCTAGTATCCCACCCAGGCACTGAAGCCAAGGTCAGCATCCCACCCAGGCAATAAAGCCAAGGTCAGCATCCCACCCAGGCACTGAAGCCAAGGTCAGCATCCCACCCAGGCAATAAAGCCAAGGTCAGCATCCAACCCAGGCACTGAAGCCAAGGTCAGCATCCCACCCAGGCAGTAAAGCCAAGGTCAGCGTCACACCCAGGCAATCCTTGCATGATTTAGGAAGACGTGGTGTGAAATAATTGGTAGGCAGTAAAAAAAAATCACTCTATACAATAAAAATTAATAAAGCGTCTGCATCATATGACCATAAGGGTTCAACTGGTGCTCAGTGAATAGCCTAAATTCTACTGCATATGAGCAACTGCCCTGAGATACCTTAGCTTATCTTCTTCGTTTCTGTAACCTGCAACTTTTGCAGCAAGCCTGTTGGCCAAATTTACATATTTGTTTCTTGGTCTCTCTAAGTTTTGGACTTCAGCATTTTGTACAGTCAAGCGATGAACAGCAATATCACGCCGTAAGCCGTTTAGGAGAGTCCAGACTGTTGGATGAGCACAAAGAAACATTGACTTAATAGAATTGTGGAATCCCTCAACACAGTTGGTTGTTTTAGGAGCACAAGCGATAGCATCTTCATAATGATTCCACAATTCTGGCAAAAATCTGGGATTTCTGTATTGTCTTCTTATTCGCGCCCCACGAATGTAGGTGGACTCAAAGTAGATAAGAAGATCATTACATACTGGCTCATCAGGAAATGTTGCGGCCAGCTGTTCGAACACCTCATATAAATCATCATTGGGAACAAAAGCAAGGGATGAAAGTGATTTTACTAGCATTTGAAAGTTTCCATCTGTTTCATACCTGACTTTCAATCCAAGCTCTGTTACTCTTCTTATAACAGACTGTGAAAGATGAAAAAAGCAGCATGATACAACTGATGTAGGAAATTCATTTTTGAAAGCATTGATTGCAGCCATTTCAAAGTCAAGGAGAATTCTTTCTGGCATGAAGTCTGGAACCAGTTCTTTAAGTATCTGAATCATTCTAGTATAGGTTCCGTCTGTCTTGTTTGTCAGCAAAAAATATATGAATGGAGGATAGTTGTTTCCAACTTTGCAGTGGACTGTATATAGCTGAAAAAACAGCGTGGGAACAATTTCAAATGTACCATCCCCCAACCATAGTGTGCTCTGTGCGTAACGTAGAACATCATGATTACCAATGGCCAGAATCCTCTCATTATCATCTTGACCAGAATCATACATTATAATGTCCTCATACTCAGCAGGAATTTCAAAATTTATGTTTCGAGGGTTAGGGGTTACTGCATTTGTCTTCTTTTTCTCCCGCCGCATAGTTCTTTCCATGCATGATCTTTTTGGAAGTCGTGCTAAAACATCGTTTTCTAAATCACGTAGCTGCTCACCAAGGATAGTTCTTGTGGCAACATGGGAAGAAGCTGCTTCTTTGACTTTAGCAACTAATGCATTTGCCTGAGTTTGAATAGTGTCACCAACATGAGAATGCTCGCCTGGCTGTACTACAACATTATTTCCTTGAGTGGCAACTGTTGAAGGACATTTGATCTTAAAATAATGTCTGCATCTCCAGTATCTCTGTCCCTGTAGGTTATTCTTTTTAAAAAGATATTCATGCCCCATGTATTGAAGGACAGTTCCCCCTCTCTCTGATTTAGAAAATACAATTTGAAGGTTATTGCCATCCATGACTGTGATGGTGGAACAACTGAAGAAGGGAATGAAATGTACATGCGCTTCCGCCTGAATATCGTGAAGTACTGGTCACTGGCTGCCGGTTATGGTGTATAACGGTGAGTGAAGACTCGCCGAGCAAAAAGTGACTTATTGGCGACTGGCGAACAACACTAGCCGGCTTGATTCTTTACCTATGATAGTCTCACGCTCGCGATGCAATTAATCACGACAACCACAAGTCTCTGCAGATACTTTCTGAGGTGCAAGTACACTCGCATAGAGGATGTCACACTTTTCAGAATGCTTAGTCAGGTGGCGGTATCTGGCAACTATACCACGGCGTCGCATTCACTGGTGATGGTAGTGATGAGTATCTATGTGTAATGTGCGTGTGTGACCGTGAAATCATAGTATTATATAATATTATACTACATTATAACATAATGCAGTTCAAAATATACCCAATTATGTGAAGTCAGTTTAGAAATGCGATAATGAATGTCTTCTACGTATGATGATGACGACGATCGAGGTAAACAACATCACGATCGCAGTGCGAAATACTTTTACTTGTCAAACTCTGACAACACTGAGTGTAAAGTTTTCTTCACTTGCAATGCTGTCCTTCACAGTGCCTCGGCAGACAATGACAACCGTAATCATATATATAACCCTCACCAGCAAACAGCAAATAGGCATAATTGGGGGCCTCTTTAACTCGTAGCCTTCCCGTCACTATAAAGCCTCAAAGACAATACAGGAGAGATCATAAAAGACTCTAAAATAATGTATCCGTGAAGAATATGTAATATTTAAGTACAAATACGTGTGTGAGTGTGGGTGGTGTGTGCGAGCGCGTCGCTGACTGGCCGACCCATGATCATCAGTTGGCCGACACCTTCCTTGTCTTGTCTCTGATAGACATCTCTCCCGGCCCCACTCTGCGCTCGCCATAGCCTATAAACTCTCTCTCTCTCTCTCTCTCTCTCTCTCTCTCTCTCTCTCTCTCTCTCTCTCTCTCTCTCCTATTTTCTTTTACTCTTAAATAATTATACGCTTCCACAGCCACATACGTGACAGCTCAACTGTTGAACGTTCTAGAACTTGAGTCTGCCAAACTTAAGCTAATTATAGAATCAGCTTAATTAATAAAGACCTACCCAACCTCCATACGGTAGCAATTCCGAACAGCCCAGCTGCCGATGCCATTGAGAAATCTAATAAATAAAAGGATTTATTTTAACTCAAATCAGTAGATAAAAGTTTCCTTTATTTCAGCTGCATCAGTTTTATCAGACATCAAATTAATATATAATTCGTCTTCCTCTTCAATTAAGAATACCTAATGGTAGACTCAAATTTGTCGTTTATTTCACAACACACACACACATCTCTCTCTCTCTCTCTCTCTCTCTCTCTCTCTCTCTCTCTCTCTCTCTCTCTCTCTCTCTCTCTCAAACACATGCACTCGATGGCTACACACACACACACACACACACACACACACACACACACAAGGCTGCATATATGCACTCGAATATTCAAATATTCTCTCTCTCTCTCTCTCTCTCTCTCTCACTCTCTCTCTCTCTCTCACACAAATTCACTCGCTGGCTACACACACACACACACACACACACACACACACACACACAAGGCTGCATATATGCACTCGAATATTCAAATATTCTCTCTCTCTCTCTCTCTCTCTCTCTCTCTCTCTCTCTCTCTCTCTCTCTCTCTCTCTCTCTCTCTCTCTCTCTCTCTCTCTCTCTCTCATACACATGCACTCGATGGGAAAGGGTTGGGGAAGGTTTAATGAAGCGTTGGGGAAAGGTTGGGGAAGTGGTGGGAAGGTTGGGACAGGGTCGGAGAAGGATTGGGTAAGGGATGGGAGGGGGTTAGGGAAGGTTTGCGGAAGGGTTGTCGAAGGGTTGGGAAAGCATTGGGAAAGGGTTGGGGAATGATTCGGGAAGGGTTGGGAAGGATTTGGGAAGGGCTAGAAAAGGGTTAGAAAGGGTTAGGGAAAGCTTGGGGAAAGGTTAGGAAAGGTTAGGGAGAGGTTGGAAAAGTTATGAAGGGTTGGGGAAGGGTTAGGGATGGGTTAGGGAAGGGTTAGTGAAGGATTAGGAAAGAGTTAGGAAGGGTTGGGGAAGGGTTAGGAAGGGATAGGTAAGGGTTGCGGAGGGATTGGGATATAAATAGGAAGGGTTAGAAAAGCATTGTAGAAGAGTTAGGAAGGGTTAGAAAGGGTTACTAAGCGATAGGGAAGAGTTCGGTAAGGGTTGAGAAGGGTTAGGAAGAGTTGGAAAGGGGTTAGGAAGGGTTGGAGCGCGCTGACGTTGGATGGGGTGGGGAGGAAGGTGGGGCTGGAGGTAGAGAGACATGACGTGGACACGTACACTCACCTGCAGTCTTCACCCATTTCCATAGGAACCCGGGCGAAGCCGGGTATCATTGCTAGTAATGATAATAAAAATATATGAAAATAACCCGACAGTTTAGTAGTAAATAAACATTACAGCACACATATTCGTCTTCGACTCTTCAGCTCTCAAATATTTTCATCGTATCAAATTTTCAAGCTCAATTCTGAAATCTGCATGCTTTTCTGCTTCGTTGGTAGACTAAGTATCAAAACGATAACACTTAGTGATGAACATGAAGGATGTTGCCGCGAAACCGTCAAATCCGAAGGCGGATTGACTGGTTGAATTGACCGGGGTTGATTTCACCGGGGTTGAGTTGACCAGGGTTGAATTGACCGGGGTTGAATTGACCGGGGTTGAGTTGACCGGGGTTGAATTGACCGGGGTTGAATTGACCGGGGTTGAGTTGACCGGGGTTGAGTTGACCGGGGATGAATTGACCGGGGTTGAGTTGACCGGGGTTGAGTTGACCGGGGTTGAATTGACCGGGGTTGAGTTGACCGGGGTTGAATTGACCGGGGTTGAGTTGACCGGGGTTGAGTTGACCGGGGTTGAATTGACCGGGGTTGAGTTGACCGGGGTTGAATTGATCGGGGTTGACTTGACCGGGGTTGAGTTGACCGGGGTTGAGTTGAGCAGGGTTGAATTGACCATAGGTTGAGTTAGTCATGGGTTGAGTTGACCGAGGTTGAGTTGACCGGGGTTGAGATGACCGAGGTTGAACGGACCAGGGTTGAGTTGACCGGGGTTGAACTGACCAAAGGTTGAATTGACATGGAACCCATAGTTTCCATCTCTGTCAACCGCCTCGACTACTTTAGTGTAAAAAGACAACAGGTTAGTAAGGCAAGACCTACCCTTTGTGAACCCATGTTGTGAATCATGAATAAAATTATGCTTTTCTAGATGGTCCCGAATGCTCCGGGCTATAATTGACCCCATCATCTTTCCTACAACTGATGTTAAGCTAATTGGGCGATAGTTTGAGGTGGGTGACTTGTCTCCCTTTTTGAAAATCGGCGTCACATTAGCTACTTTCCATTGATTGGGCACATACCCAGAATTTACCGACATCTTAAAGATATCGGCAAGAGGGCCACTAAGGACTTCCTTGCACTCTTTCAGAATCCGTGGGAATACTTCGTCTGGGCCCGGCGACTTGTTTTTCTTCAACTTACCAATCTCATCCTGGACTACTTGCCTAGTGATGATCACATCCCTCAACTTGTCGTTCTCGTCACCCTCATATATCTGAACTCTCTCCGGAATGGTTATTAGATTTTCCTGCGTGATATAGTTATTCATCATTTGACTCATATCTTCTCCATTCTCAACGAGCTCGCCCGTGTTTGTTTTCAGCGGTCCAATTCTGTCCCTTGTTTTCGTCCTGTACAATTTGAAGAAGCCCTTGGGATCGCTCTTGGCCTCGTTGGCTACCCTAATCTCAATTTCTTTTTGCTAGGCGGGTGTTCTTCTTCACCGACCTGGCTAGCTCAACATACCTACCCCTGAGGTGTATCTCTCTGTTCTTTATTTTTCTATAAATTCCTCTCTTCAAGCCTATTTCATGCTTGAGTCTGCGGGTCATCCATTTGGGGTCGTTATTTTCCTTCCGACGTGCTAGGAAAGGGATATGCTGTCTCTGACCCTCTGCAATTTCTCTAACTAAATTATTGTAGGTCATTTCTACATGGTTCCCTGTCTTTCCGGTTCTAGCCCTGAGATCTGGCCCTCATCCAGCCCTAAGGTTTCCCAATTTACCTCCTCAAGGTGTCTTCTGAGCCCCTCATAATCAGCTCTTCTAAAGTCGGGCACCAACACAGGGTTGAGTTCATGGGTCACCGCCCAGTCTAATTTAAACCTAATTTCCTTGTGATCACTGCCACCTAATTCTCCCCCAACATCTAGCTCGCTGATCATATACTCGGTGTTAGTTCAGACCAAGTCCAGAATGTTGTTACCCCTGGTGGGCTCAGTTACTGTCTGCTTGAGAAAATTATCTTGTATTACTTTCAGAAAATCCTCAGACTCTAGATCACCCACCACGCCTTCCCAATCTATATTCCTATAGTTAAAATCCACCATTATGCAGACATTTTTGCTCCTGCTCGCCCTGCCTACCTCTTGTAGTAATATATCAGTGTCCTGCCTGCTGAGGTTGGGTGGCCTGTAAAGAACCCCTAGAATTAGTTTGTCTTTCCCTTTGTGGACGTCCACCCAAACTGATTCTGAGTCGCCATTTGTCTGAATAGAGTTGTTAGCGGAACATTTAAGTGTGTCTTTAACATAAAGTGCCACCTCCCCTCCCCTTCTTCCCTTTCTATCTTTGTGAAACATCTGATAACCACCTATTTCATACTCAGACATGAAGTTTTATTTGGCAGTATCCACCCATGTTTCCGTGATAGCTATAATGTCGAATTTCTTGACACATGCTTTCCCCCTCAGTAGATCTGTCTTGTTCCTGAGACTCCTACTGTTGGTGTAATAAGCCGTTAGCCCATCATTTCTTATATCCTTTCGATTTCTCCTGCGCCCCCTAGTCCCAGTCTGCGATGCATTGACAGGCCCTCCCCCCTCGCCTACTCTAAAAAATTCTGTAGGGTGCAAAGTGATCGCTCGAGGGAGTCTGCGAGAACCTCCACCCCCTGGAGTGACAGGCGCACGCCATCCTTTTCATACAATTTGCCTTTATTGTAGAAGAGGTCCCAATTATCAAGGAAAAGCCAACCATTTCGCTTACAGTGGGGCGCCAGCCTGCTGTTTACTGCTAAGGCTCTGGAAAGCCATCTCTCTCCCACCCCCCTCCTCGGCAAAACCCCACAAACAGCCGGCACCCCCCCGAAGTCCCTCACTTTAGCGAACGATTCCCTGAAGCGCCGAAATATCTCTTCGCTACCCACCTTACTGATGTCATTACCACTGAAACTGCAGAAGACGATTGGCTGTGTCCCCTCCCCTGCCAAAATTTCCTCCATTCTGTCAGATACGTGCTGGATGCCTGCCCCGGGAAAGCACACTTGAAGCCTATTTTCCTTATCCCTTGAACAAAAGTACCTGTCAATGAACCTGACTTGAGAGTCCCCAACCACTAGTACTTTCCTCTTATTAACTTTGTCAGTAGACGGAAGGGAAGCCGCTACAGGAGGAGAGGAAGGGGCGGCAACAGGGGAGGAGGAGGAGGAGGAGGAGGACGATGAGTGGGAGAAGGAGAGAGAGGAAAGGGATGACGTCGAAGGGGGAGGGGGGAGGAGGAGGTGGCTGAGGTGGTGGCTGAGGTGGTGGGGGAGGAGGGGGAAGAGGGGGGGGAGGAGGAGGGGAGAGGAAGGGAGGCGGGGGAGGAGTAGGAGGCGGGGGAGGTAGCGGTAGCAGAGGAGGGGGGAGATGATGTGGTGGAGGACAAGGAGAGAGAATGCGAGGAAGAGCAGGAAGAGACGGAAGGGAGGGAAGAACATAAGAACATAAGAACATAAGAACGCAGGAGTCTACAAGAGGCCGGTAGGCCTGTACGAGGCAGCTCCTTTAACCCTAAGCTCCCGTGTATCTAACCCCACCTAATATCGCTGTCCATGAATTTATCTAGTCTATTTTTGAATGTGACAGTTGTATTGGCACTCACCACATGACTGCTAAGCCTATTCCACTCATCCACCACCCTGTTAGTAAACCAGTTTTTGCCTATGTCCCTGTTGAATCTGAATTTATCCAGTTTAAACCCGTTACCTCGTGTCCTACCCGGTTCTCTTACCAACAAAACCTTATGAATGTCTCCCTTATTAAAGCCCTTCATCCATTTATAAACCTCGATCATGTCTCCACGCACCCTTCGCCTTTCTAGGGAATGCAAGTTTAACTGTTTGAGTCTTCCCTCGTATGGCAAGTTTCTCAACCCCTGAATCATCTTAGTCATTCTCCTCTGCACCGATTCTAACATTTTGATATCCATTATATTGTAAGGTGACCAGAACTGAACCGCATAGTCAAGATGAGGTCTAACTAATGCTAAATATAGTTTGAGGAAGACTTCGGGGCTTCTGTTGCTTACGCTCCTTGAAATAAATCCCAGTACCCTATTAGCTCGATTTCTAGCTTGAATGCATTGTGCCCTTGGACGGAGATCAGAGCTCACTAAGACCCCTAAATCCCTCTCGCACCCAGACCTACTTATGAGAGTGTCATTTAAGCAATAGTTATGTGAGGGGTTGTTCCTACCTACACTCAGAATACTGCACTTCCCTACATTGAACTCCATCTGCCATTTATCCGCCCAGTCATACAATCTGTTGAGTTCACCTTGGAGAATACTAGCGTCCTCATCCGACTCAATTACTCTACCGATCTTGGTATCATCTGCAAATTTACTAACATCACTACTAATTCCTGTATCTAAGTCATTGATATAAATAATAAACAAAAGTGGACCTAATACCGAACCTTGTGGGACCCCACTCGTAACACATCCCCAGTCAGATCTTTTACCATTGATTTGCACTCTTTGCTTCCTATTGCTAAGCCACGCCTTTACCCAGTTCAAAACTTTACCCTCTACTCCGTGAGCCTGTAATTTAAGCAACAGTCGTTGGTGAGGAACTTTGTCAAACGCTTTAATAAAATCAAGATAGATTACATCATAATTTTCATCTCTGTCAACCGCCTCAAATACTTTATTGTAGAAGGACAAAAGATTGGTGAGGCATGACCTACCTTTTGTGAACCCATGCTGCGAGTCGTGATTTAAGCTATGTTTCTCTAAATGCTCCCGAATGTTCCTGGCTATTATGGACTCCAGCATCTTCCCTATAACCGATGTTAAGCTAATTGGGCGATAGTTTGAAGCAACTGACCTGTCCCCCTTTTTAAAAATCGGCGTCACATTAGCTACTTTCCATAGGAGGTGGAGGAAAGGGGAGAGGGGGGTGATGAATGAGAGTCAGCGGCGGCAGAAGGGAAGGGAAGTATGGCGGGTGTGGAGAGGGGAGATGGCGGGTGAGGAGAGGGGAGAGGGGAGGAGAGGAGAAAAGCGGCTGGAGGAGTGGAGGGGAAGCGGGAGAGGCAGGAGGAGGGGGAATTGAAGGGAGAAGGCACTAGCGAGGAGGGGGAGGCAGGCGGGAGAAGGGAGGCTGCTGTATGGGGAGAAGCAGGGGTGGAAGGAAGGAGGGGTGAGGTACCCCCGCGAGTAGAACACCTGCGACACGCTGTGACTCGCTCCGCCAAATATTTCATGTCCCGTGTTAACGAGTGGATCGTGGATTCCAGGTGCTTGATTTTTCTTTCATCTTGCTCTGCCTTGACGCAAAAACGGCAAGTCTTACTTGTCCCGTTACTTGTCCTAAAATACTGCGGAGCTTGGCGAACGCCACGGTTAGAACAACGTTTCAAATTTGAGGGCATATTGGCTGCACTTCCGCGGAGCGTAGTGAAACAGAGGGTCCCGGGTGAAACAATGGGTCCTTGGGGAATAAGGCCGGCGAGCGGGTTGTCGGCTGGTGGCCTGGAAATTTCCGTTTAACGAGGAAAATTACAGCCTGAAACAGGACCTAATATAAACACTTCCTGGAAAATGAATAGGAAAAAAAATACGTGTAGAACGTTTAGAAGGAGCTTGCTTGCACCATTGTGAAGTTGTGAGATGTATGGGGTTAGTACAGCGAGGGAAAACAGGTGTGTTAGGGTGAGAGTGATGAAATGTAGTGAATCAGAAATAACACTTAGCAAAGCAGAGTGTTGGGTAGTAGTAGTTGTTGTTCAGTCACTGCAGCACACTACAGCAACAGAACAGCCTCAAGAACCGCTGGGTAGCAGATAAGGAGCCAAAGCGTGTGCAGCGGGGCCGCGGGAGGGGGGGAGGCATGCAGTTAGCAAGTTCAGAAGAGCACTCAGCGTGGAAATATCGATAGAAGATAGAAAGAGAGGCAACATCGCGGCGGAATTGATGAGGTAGAAGACTATCAGTAGGAGGAGGAGAACTGATGAGACGAAGAGCCTTAGACTCCACTCTGTTCAGGAGAGCTGTGTGAGTGGAGCCCCCCCACACGTGAGATGCATACGCCATACGAGGGCAGACAAGGCCCCTGTATATGGATAGCAACTGCGCGGGGGAGAAGAACTGGCGGAGACGATACAGAACGCCCAACCTCGAGGAAGCTGATTTAGCAAGAAAGGAGATATGAAGTTTCCAGTTGAGATTTTGAGTTAAGGATAGACCGAGGATGTATAGTGTTGAAGAAGCTGACAGCTGAGTGTTGCCGAAGAATAGGGGATAGGTGTTTGGAAGATTGTGTCGAGTTGATAGGTGGAGAAATTGAGTTTTTGAGGCATTGAAGGACAGAAGGTTCCTTCTACCCCAATCGGAAATGATAGCAAGGTCTGAGGTGATGCGTTCTGCAGCCTCCAGTCTGGAGTCGTGTACTTTACATTAAAATGTCAATATTGCTTGCAGCTGTGGTCCCTTTACAGCCAAAGCCATACACCACAATATGCATGCAAAAGCCATTCACCTCACGCATGAAAAGAAACTCTGCCCAATATATTGAAAAAAAAAGAAAGATTACTGGCAGTTGTTAGCAACAAACAAATTATAGAGATGCAAAGTAATATATACATGGTAAGTCTTTGTACTAATTACTCCGTCAAAGACAGAAGCCATCAGCTACCTACACACTGAAGTGTACACTATTTCACTTGCCTACACACACACACACACACACACACACACACACACACACACACACACACACACACACACACTGCCCTAGGTGCAAAACTAAAAACATTCGAAGTTCGCACACATTAGATTATCAAGACAATAGTTTAGAACAACCACCATCCCACATCATCATCATGGACCAACTACAATACTTCATATGCAGTGGAAGGTGGCACCGACGTTGTGGCCTTGTCTCAGAGGGAAACGAACACCGCCGCCGCCACGTATACCAGCCGGAGCCTCAAATCATGTCCCTTTGTGGTGATAAAGATGACACAGCCTGGTGTGAAGCTACATTTATTCCGGGAAGATCGCAGTGATATATATATATATATATATATATATATATATATATATATATATATATATATATATATATATATATATATATATATAAATAATGATAATGTGGAAATTCTAATAATTTTCACTCTGACTGCTGTTGTGACTTGCTAACTACATGCCTCCCCTCCTTCCATGCCTCGCTGCCCGCTGCACTTGATTTAAACACATGAACATGGGGAGACTGCAAGAGGCCGAATGGCCTACACACGGCAGCTCCAGATTCCCCCCCCACTACCACCTGTCATCCTCGTCCACGTAGCTATCCAGTCTTCTCTTAAAACAAGCTATCGTCCCTGCACTCACTATGTGATTGTTGAGTCTATTTCATTCCCCACCACCCCGCTGAGGGGAGTTCCTTGCCGTGGTAGCGGGGCTTGAAGCCTGGTCGGCAGCACCACCTACTTAGGTGGTCCGTCCACCTCTGTAGGGCTTGCTGTTTGTCGGCCAGAGTGGACTAAACACTCCCCCGTCACTACTGGTAATGGAGGCTTACCAGTGGTGACGTATGTGCCTGCCCGACTACCATCAAGGGCATGGCTGAGCCTCCCCACGTGTTTGCCGTGCGTGGCGTCCCGTACACTCCCCGCGCCCTCTCGTCTGGGAGTTGAGTCCACCGCGGGGCAGGGCGTATTTCCCTTCGGTGGACAACACGCTCCTTTGGCGGGAGGGTTGGGGTAAGACGGGTGGTCTTGTGTGGCCCCGCTCTATCAATCGGCTGGTCATGCGTTGGCTAGGGTCAAGTGGCTGTTGTCTGGTGGGCACCGCAATGGTCCCGCGGCTGCCGCCTCACACCAGGCAGCTGCCACGTACTTCCCCACTACCCCTGAGGCTGCTGTGAGCTGTTGCTCCAGCATTAGCCTCCCATGTTGGGCTCCGTGGTGGGGGGGGGTGGGGAAGTGAAAGAATTGTCCCCGTTTATGGCATCTAAATCCCCGAATTTACCTCGGCCTACATCCCTACCTGACCTCCGACCGTCCCCGGAAACCTCTTCTCGGCCTTCCCTCATCGCCACCCTGGAGCCGTTTCAGGCTCCGAGTGGCACTAAAGGGGCATCTGCCTCTTCTTTCTTAATCCCCAGACCCGGTGGCTCCCGGACCAAGAGCCGGAAGCAGGGACCAAAGAATGTGCCAGTCTCGCAGAGTTCTCAAGTTGAGGTCCTGCCCGGTCTATTTGAATCTGTATCCTATGACAAATACATCACCGTAAAGTCCCTAGATGGTCGATCTGTTAATGATCTCGACATTTTCGAAGTCCACCGTGAACTTGTCAAGACTTGCGGCAGAGAGCCGAAGATGCTTCCGCAGGGAGATGGCAGCCTTCTTGTGGAAGTCTCTTCTCCTGAAGAGAGTGAAAGACTCCGTGCCCTCACCTCAGTTCCCGGGGCTGCAGTATCATGTGCCCCCCATGCTACCATGAACCAATCGCGCGGCGTGGTATTTTCAAGAGACCTCCTTCGTTACTCGGAGGAGCGCCTGGTTAAGGAACTCGAGGAGTATGACGTTGTTGCGGTGAGGCGTGTCCACAAGAAAGAAGAAGTAGCACTGAATCACACACCCACACTATTCATAACTTTTTATCTGATAGAGCTCCCTAGAACTGTAAAATTGGCATGGTTAAACCTCCATGTGAAACCATATGTCCCAAACCCCAGACGTTGTTTCCATTGCCAGTTATATGGACATGTGACTCGGACATGCCGCCGCCTGCAGAATGGTCTCCCTAAAGTATGCGTCACCTGCGGTAGGGATGACCATGGTGAGGAGTGCCTGGCCCTGTTCGGTGCTACCACTGTGCCGAGCCCCATCCAGCTTCATCGAAAGAGTGTGATCGCCTTAGATTTGAGAGAGAGGTGCTTACCATTCGAAATAAAGAGAAAGTGTAGTTTGGCGAGGCAAAGCGACTCGCCCTTACCAGGCTGTCTAGTCCTGGTAGAACCTATGCCTCAGTTCTCCAGTCACACGCTCAACGCCGTCTCAAAACCTCCCAGGATATGTCGTGCTCTGCAGCTCCCGTCGTTTCTGTGTCGACGCCTTTACCTGAAATCACACCAAATCGTGTCCCGCTCCGAACAGAGCCACAACAACAGAAACGTTCACGCAGTGAGGAGTCTCTCGATGAGACTCCCCCTACCAAGCTGCAAACTCCGGCGCCAGTTGTAGGATCGCCGGAGGTACCCCGGGCGTCGGCTGCTGCCGCCGCCCCTGCGCCAGCTACTCCGGCTGTCTGTGGGCCGGAGTCTGCTGGTGCTCAGGCTTGCGGTGCGTCGCTGCCGGCGCCCGTGGCCTCAACCTCCGGAGAGTCTTCTCCGGGGACCTCCTCTGCTTCCTCCTCCTCTGCTGCTACCTCAGAGTGGCGGACGGTTGGGAGAGGCGGGAGAGGGAAGACGCCGGCAGCAGTCGCGGGCAGGAGGGTAGTTGAATGCCCCCAGCCTGCCAATCGGTCTGCGGTACATATGGTCTCGCAACCAGCTACAGCTCGGACCAAGGGTCCTTTAATGAAGGGTGATGGCCCCTTTAAAAGGAACCCAGTAGGTGCAGGGCGATTCCTCTCCGGAAGAGCCCCAAAGCACCTCACTAAGTAATCATCTTCAATATCGTGCAGTGGAACTGCCGTGGTCTGCGTGCCAATTGGGAAGAGTTGCTCAGTCTTATAGCCCGTTATTCCCCAGTATGCATTTGCATTCAGGAGACCATGGTAGGAGAAAGTACCTTTGGGCCTCCTGGTTACCATATTTTATATTCTTATCCTCTACAAGACCAAGGGAATCGTGGCGGCAGTGCCATACTGGTCCGCCGTGATATCCCTTTCTCACGCGTAAGGTTGTCAGCTCCCTTCCAGGCGGTCAGCATCCAGCTCTTTCTCCCACGACAGTACACAGTTTGCAGTTTATACCTTCCTCCAAGCGCTCATGTAGAGAGGAGGATCTTGATAACTTGATCGCTGATCTTCCTGCCCTTTCCTCTTACTAGGCGATGTGAATGGCCGTCATCCACTGTGGGAGACTGCACCACTAACCCTCGAGGCGTGATGCTGGCATCTGTGGTAGAAGATGAGGAACTGGGAGTTCTTAATTCTGGAGATATGACTCACTTCCATAGCCAAACGGGTATTTTTACGGCTATCGATGTGTCTTTGTGTTCTTTTAATATTATTTTAGATTTCAACTGGAAGGTTTTACCGAACTTGCATGGAAGTGACCACTTCCCTATTGTTTTATCGTCAGCCAAGGGCGAACCACGCACTCGCCTCCCACGCTGGCGTATAGATAAAGCAGACTGGCAACTCTTCAAACAGCTAAGTTCCACTGCACGGTCATTAGATGACTTCAGCAGCACTGGCGAAGCGGTGGCATATTTTACTACCTTACTACACTCGGCAGCCATATTAGCAGTTCCAAAGACGTCTGGTCACTTTCCCAGACGTCCCATGCCTTGGTGGACCCCTGAGTGCGCCGCTTCTGTGAAGGCAAAACGAGCCGCTTTCTCACGCCTCTGCCGACATCGTGGAGATCCACATTACTTAGAAGCCTTCAAACGGGCGCGTGCCCATGCCCGACGGGTCCTTAAAGAGGCCCGTCGTGCTTCGTGGAAGGCATACGTATCCACCCTAAACAAGGAGACGTCCCTAGCGCAGGTATGGACACGAGTGAGGAAAATCTCTGGGAAATATACCGTCCCTTCCCCTCCTGTCCTGTCAGAAGCAGGCAGGAACGTGGCCGAACCTATTGCAGTTGCTCAAGTCCTTGCCCAACAGTTTACAAATGTATCTAGGAAAGACACTACATCTCCTTCGGGACGCCATCGTCGGCGCTTGGAGTCTGCTGGCCTCAGTTTTGCTTCTAATAACGGCGAGTCGTATAATGCCCCTTTTTCTAGTCTTGAACTTCGTTCAGCTCTAAACCAGTGCCATGACTCGTCACCAGGTCCCGATGACATCCCATACTCCTTTTTACGTCATATTCCTGACGAATCACTTATGTTTTTATTGTCTCTTTTTAATAGAATTTGGTATACCGGTGATTATCCGTCTTCCTGGAGCGTTGCCGTTATTATTGCAATCCCTAAGCCTGGAAAGGACCACCGGCAGGCAACAAATTACCGTCCCATATCACTCACTTCATGCCTTTGCAAGGTTATGGAGAAGATGGTGAATGGGCGGCTCATGTGGTACTTAGAGAAAGGGAATATTTTATCACAAGTACAATATGGTTTTCGCAAAATGCGATCCACCTCAGACGCCCTTCTATCTTTGGAGTCATCTATATGTGAGGCCTTCGCCTCCAACCAACACCAAGTTACAGTGTTCTTTGATTTGGAAAAAGCGTATGACACTGCCTGGCGTCATGGCATCTTACTTTCCTCCATGAGTTTTGTCTTCGTGGCCGGCTCCAGATTTTTATCAAACAGTTTTTATCGAATCGTTTCTTGAGGGTGAGGGTTGTAGACAAGCAATCTGATGCTCTTCTTTTAGAAGATGTTGAGCCGCAAGGGAGTAATCTCAGTGTTACTCTTCGCCGTGGCCATCAACAGCGTTATTAGTGTACTACCAGAAGGAGTCCGAGGGAGTTTGTATGTCGATGACCTGTCCATCTCAGTCTCTGGATCCAGGATGTCACTGATAGAACGAAAATTACAGCTGGCACTTAACAGGATATCCACGTGGGCTGAAACTCAAGGTTTTCGGTTCTCCCAAACTAAGACTGTGGCCATGCACTTCTGCCGTATTCATGGAGTCCACCCGGACCCAGACCTATACTTCTACGGTCGCAGAATCTCATGTGTGGAGGAGACCCGCTTTCTTGGGCTGATATTCGATGCAAGGCTGACCTGGGTCCCTCACCTCCGGTATATTAAGGCAACTTGTTTGAAGGCAATTAACCTCCTTAGAGTTTTAGCCCATACCTCTTGGGGTGCGGATCGCCAGACCCTCCTCATGTTGCACAGATCACTTATACTTCCGAAACTGGAGTATGGGTGCGAGATATATTCATCTGCGTCGGATGCTCGTCTCCGTATGTTGGACTCTGTGCATCATGCTGGGGTCCGTCTTGCAACAGGAGCCTTTAGGTCATGTCCGATTGCTAGTATGTTAGTGGATGCCGGCATGCATTCCTTGGACCTGCGCCGGAGGTCTTTAATGCTGAGATGCTGGTATCGGACTCACCGCCTTCCAGATTCTGTGCCTTGTGTTACCGCCTCCCAAGATTCTCGCTCGCGTGTATGACGCTCGGCCGAGTTTCCCTAAACCTTTTGGATATTGTGTTGAGTCTCTTATGGCAGCCTGGGCAGTTCATCCAGTCACTGTTTTTACCCTACGCATCCCGATTGTGGGCTATTTGCAGTTTCCCAGCTTAGAAGTGTGTAGAGCTATAACGGACCAAAAGAGCTCCCTCCCTGTTACGCAGCACAGTCCTTATTTTTAGAGCACTTCTTCTCACGAGGGCTCTGTTCCCGTCTATACGGATGGGTTCAAGTCGGACACTGGAGCAGGCTTCAGTGTCGTCTTTCCCACCTTCTGCCGGGGCGTTAGCCTTCCTAGAGTGGCGTCAGTCTTTACGGCTGAAACTTCCGCTATCTTACTAGCTCTCAAAATTATGTTTAGTCTCCCCAGAACTCCTTTACTGTTTATAGCGACTCTCGTAGCGCACTGGCTGCTATAGCGGCCCGTGATTACTGTCATCCCTTATTTTATCGATTTTAGAATGGCTTTACTTATTAAACCGTCGAGGTAGTCGGGTGGCCTTTGCTGGGTCCCGGCCCATGTAGGGGTTCAGGGAACGAGCAGGCCGATCGGCTGGCCAAGGCGGCGGCTACCCGGCCTGTCCCTGCTGCTGCACCTCACCTTCGCCCACTTCCTGCAAAGACTTGTACCCTAACATCCGAGCCACCGCTGATAGCGTGTGCCAGGCCAGATGGGAGGATATGACTGCCACCACCAAGATGGGGAAGTCACGACCAGGGCAAGACGTCCGTGGTCTTACTCCCACATAAAGTGTCGCAAAACGGAAACCGTTCTGGCCTGCCTGAGGACGGCTCACACACGCTACACACAAGGCTTCCTCATGTCTCGGGGTGTGCAGCCTTACTGCGACGACTGCTTGGTCCCCATGACTGTCCGGCACTTGCTGGTCGAGTGCCCCAGTCTGCAGGACCTGCGTGAGCAGTACCTCTCCCGGTGTCATGTAAATGGAATTTTTTCCCTCTCCCTAATGCTGGGGGAAAAGGTGCTCACCCCGGGATATGACGTCATGGGGTATTTGCGGGAGGTGGGCGTTCTCCATCTCCTGTAGTCTTTTAAACGCTGAAGTTATTCTAATGGACCATTTTAGAACACTTTTTAATACCCCTCAACATACTTTGGTCCATGGATAGATTTTTCTAAACTAAGGTTATTTTACTAATTTGCTTTCCATTTTATTACGTACTCCGGCGCCATATGACCCAAGATGTTGCGGCGCCACGAAGGAAATCCCAAATCAATCAATCAATCAATCATTCCCCACCACCCTATTACTAAACCAATGCCTGCCCATTTCCCTCCTAAATCTATACTTTTCTAATTTAAGTCAATTACTGCATGTTTTATCATGCTCTAGCTCATCCCTGTACTGTCCAAACATCTTGTGCAAAAGTTAACCAGCATCTTCACTCTTTCATCCCTTACACTGATAAACTCTGGAACAGCCTTCCTTCGTCTGCATTTCCTCCTGCCTATAACTTGACCTTCAAGAAGAGTGTATCAAGACTCTACTTTTGTCTGTTTGGGAGCAGTGATTAGCGGGGCTTTTTTTTCTAGTACGCTTTGTTGCCCTTGAGCTGTCTCCTTTGTTTAAAGAAAATAATAATTAAATAAATAGAAGTTGGCCGCCAATGCTTCCAACACATTTTGGTGCCATATCTATAAATGGCTGTTGACTGTAAGTATATCAGCAGCCTGCATGCATCTATGCCATTCCTATCACTGTGCATGGAGCAAGCTTCACATAACACTCAGACAGAGACAGTTCAATTATGGTTATATTTCAGACTCAGTTTATTGCTCAATCTATTAGGTGCAGTGCTGTTAATATTGTTAGTGGTAGTATTAGTACAGTTAATGTATTTATTTTCATTAATTTATCAATATTTATTTATTATATTATTAGTGTTTGAAAATTTAAAACTAGTATTAAGATAAACAAAAATATTAGAAATATATGTATACTCATTAATTAGTATTGCTTTTCTTATTATTAATTCTTTCAATGTCCTGGCACTTTGACATCTAGTGCTTTTCCGTCTAGCAGCCAAAATTGTGGCCTTTCTGAATGTGTATGTCCTAAGTCTTCATTGGTGTAACTAGCTATATAACATCAAAATCTGCATCTCTCTCCCTTCTCACCCAGTTGTCCCCGTACATCCTTTCAGTATCCAAAGAATTTCAATTTACCTCTTGTAATCACTTAACTAATGCAGACAGCGAGTTTACAACTTCACATCATGCCTCGTAACTCTTCCTTCAAGATCATAACATCACCTGGCCTCTTAATTCCCTGGTGCACCAACAAACCCACTTGGTAATCCTCATCTCTATATTTCACCGTGTGGACATACTCTTTCCTTCCATGTTCCACTGTCGTATGTTATTCCACATCTAACACAACCACATCCCAACAGATCCGAACACGTTCGGTATCAGCCAATAGAATGTGGCAACTGAAGAGGAGAGTCCAAGAAAGAAGCCAGGGGTGAAGCTGAATGAAGACATTTAGCCACCCCCTGAGGTACGTGGCAGCATCCAGCCCTCTTGCTGAGCTGCAGGAGTGTGCTCCCCATTGCACTGCACCAGCTCCATGTACTGATTTCGGTTTGAATACTTCATCTAGTGTTTGTTGATTATTGTGTTATTAATCTAATTATGACTTTACAAAATAGATTGTGCAAGTCACTTAACACATGCCCTGCACAACATCACTTATAAGATGTATAATTCCTTCATATGGCTGCAGATTTGTGCATTCTGAAATGATTGGATATTAATTGTCTTAACATTTTTTTTGTCCATGATCACTGAACCATGTTACGGTATGTCTTTGGGTGCAGATCCAGGAAATAAGTTTGGGGGGGGACGTCAGACTTTTTGCGGGTGGAAGGAGCATTAGCATTACCGATTAGCCATTCTCGGCAGTCCTGGTCTTGAAAAAACTGGTGGACTGACCTAAATCAATGGGTATAATGGCCTGGACTTTGTGCCAAAGCATTCCTGGGCGGCCAGTGTTCCTCTTCGGATCCGAATGAGACGCCTGATCCCTGCGAGAAAAAGCACTGTTATAGCCGCAGCGTGCTTTTGAGCTAGTTTTGCTGTATCCCTCAGGACCATGGGGGGACCCGGGCCCCTTGGATCTGCCAATGTCTTATAATATATCTATTCTTTACAGTATGATGGTGCATCCTTTTAGGTTGTCAAGTTTTAGTAGCTACTAATGAGAAGTATTCCTTAATGATCATTGATTTCCAGATGCTTTGCACTAAAAAAAAGTGTCATTAAACCTGCCGCAAATAATAATCAGCTATAGTCAACCCTTGCTTTAAAGAACCAATATGGAGGAAGGGGGTGATGTTTTATCCAAAAATCTTTTACATCTGAAGTATCCAACCTTTTTGAGTATAACAAACCTTGTTTGTTACATGAACTTAAAAGTTCACAATTTCCATACATGATTCTTTTTTTCCTTGTATTTGATTGGGGGAAAGTAACTTATTAGAAACTCATTTTCAGTAAACTTTACAGAGTGAGTTCATGGTGGCTAGGTGTTAGACTGCACCTGAGAGGAAGGTTAGGATATAGGATTTTTTATTTATTTATTTATTTTTTTTGGTGTGCATTTAACCTTATATTATTTGTCTGAATTATGCCAAGGGTCGCCTTAGCGGGCGATAGTCAATTACCGGTACACTGGGAAAACGTGTCATGGGAATTGGATGTATGTAGGGCTCCAGGAGGACATGCGTATTCTTTCTTCGAAGACAGTCGGTTAAAGGATGTGTTAAATAACCAATATGATGTCGTGTTACTGTGGATAGGTAGCAATGACATTAAGGTTGATACAGTTGTCCAAGATTTGGCGGATGAAATAATTAATATAGTCTATACCCTGGAAGAAAAGTGTGAAGCTGAAACAATACTAGTGCTTCTCGAGCCCAGGTTTTACCCATCTGAGTATCCGATCGATAACAACCAGTATAGGCTCATTCAAGACGGGCTAAATAAGCGACTAAAAACAGTCCTCTCCAACTATTCGTTTCTAAGTTTCAACTCGACATTCAGGCAGTCTAATTTAGCAACAGATGGGGTACACTTTACTCAGGAAACCCAAGGTCTGATTAAAGAGAGAATTATACAAATTGTCAATAGTAAACTAGGAGGCGAAGAAAGTGAAGAAAGTAACGACTAATGAAAGTAAAATCAGACCAAGGAGAACACCCGTCTTCTGGCGAGGTCTGTGACCTAACCGAACGTCCCTGCGGACTAATGGTAGACTGGGATCGAGCTCTAATTCACAGGTCTCTCCAAAACTCGGCTGTCTCCCGAGAAAATTCTTCCCTGTTGTAGTAATTGTTATCATGTCAAACCCATTGGTAAACATGGAAGGAGCTGTCGGCGGTGACAAGTTGCAGGGAGCCCCTAAACAGGAGTTAGTCGAGGAGGATGCCAGGGCCCAACTAGAACGTACGCAGGAAGAACTTAGACAACTGCGGGGCATAGTCGTAGAGCAGGTCAGGGCCATGCAACTGTTGGAACAGCGGATACAGGAACCAACCCCCAAGGGCCGCCTCGCCTGCGAGAAGGTACATGAGTATCAGACCGAGAGACATCCCCACGTTACAACTCAGTCAGTTGGATGGAATCAAGGCCGCGGGAACACTGAGTCTTTTCTTTGATCAAATCGAAAGCTGTTCCATTTATGATGAAGAATGGGTAAACATCGCCAAGGCTAGAGTCGGTCCCGAGATCGCCTTGTTGTTAAGGAATGTACAGGAGCAGGGAAAGGCAAATACATGGGCAGGAGTGAAGGCATTCTTTAGAGGAGAGTTTGCAGCGGACATCACCTTTGATAGGGGATGGAAGGAAGTGGAAGGAATGAAGTATGATTGGGCAGACAGTCCACAGGCCTTCACTAACACCCTCATTTGTAAATATGCCCTGTTAGAAAGCACTTACCCCAGAGAAACCCAACCAAATCGCGACCAGTTTATCAGAAAGAAACTCTGGAGGGGACTAACCAAGGACACCAGAGACCGGGTGGAAACGTTCCTAGACGAGGGGTATCCCTTAAATAGGTTTATAGATAGATTGGAATTTGAAAGGCAGTTTCTGCCAGAAAGAGCAAAGGGCTATGTCTGTGCGGTCCCCGAAGACAAACCTAAGACCCCGCCAGAACCAAAGGTAGGAACCACAGAATCCCCCATCGCAGGAAAAAGCGAAATGGAAGAGTTAAAGGAGACCATTAAGGGCTTAACTGACAAGTTGCAAAGGTTGGAGGTCAACTCAGTGTATTGCCCCTATTGCAGAACAAACGCTCATTCATATCGGGATTGTACTAGGCGCCCTCCTCCAGGGGCCTGTTTTGACTGCCTTAGGCCGAATTAGGCGCGGCTCGCCAAATTGCCCGGCGAGAACATATCGTAGAAATTGACATCCGGAGAGTCACACGTCACCTACTATCTCGGTAGTGGTCAATGGTCGGGTAGTACAAGCTTTAGTAGACACTGGTACCCTATGAGAGATGTGATTGGTAAGATATTTAAATAAATAATAAGAGACTAGAGGGGCTGTGAGTCTGATAACTCAACTTTCAATTATTTATTTTATATTTTTTCTATTGCTGAGAATTTACGGGATTTTTCGGAAGTCCAGACCTTTCAAGAACCCCACATAAAATGGCGCCCGAATCAGTAAACTGACCTCACACTCCATAGGCGAAGTATTGGCTGTTAGACTCAAAGTATTTATCTCTCAAGATGTCTGTCTCACAGTGGAAAGAGGAAGCGGAAGTGTTAGGGTACAATGGTAAGGAAGCCAGAGAGTACATAATCAAAGAACAAGAGAGAGCGAGAGAGCGAGAACGAGAGCAACATCAGCTAGAATTACGGAAACTAGAAGCTGAGAGAGAACGAGAAAAGGAGGCCCATGAAGTAAAAATGGCCGAGCTAGCGGCGAATAATGGGAATGGTAGTAGCTTTCAGAATAATAAAGTAGTTTCTCCAAAGCTAAAGCTTAATCATTTCAAACAAGGAGATAAGATAGAAATATTCATAGCGCGTTTTGAGGAAACCGCTAACTTAATGCAATATGATGAGGTTACCATGCGTGTGCAATTCATGAGTCTTTTTGAAGGTAAAGCCTTGGAGGTAATTCATAGATTGGATGATAACTCTCGTGAGTATAAATATATGAAGGAGGCATTATTGGCAGTTTATGGAATGTCTGTAGATGATTTGAAGAATTAGTTCTCCTCTGACTCCATAAATGATGATGAGACAGCAATTCAATTTGCTGCTCGCCTCAAAGGGTACTTAGATCAATGGCTCAAGAAAGACGGTGCTGAGGAGACAGTTGAAGGTGTAAAGGACCTAATCTTGCGTGCGCAGTACGTAAAATCCTGGCCAGATGAATTAGTCACGAGGCTCAAGATAGACAAGGTGAGGAATTTAGAAGTTATGAAAGAAATGGCTAATTCCTATTTTGAGGCCTGCGGTAGGACGAAAAGGCCTGTGGTTAAAAGCAATAACATGCCGAGTGAAGTCCCTAGAAAGATTGGTTCAGGCGTCGCCACCCCCTTGGTGCGATCAGCCAAAAGTAACCAACATTATTCACCGCGCCCGAAGACTGGAAGTTATGGGTCGCGACCGTATCAGGGTAATAAGTTGCACAAAAACGCTGCAGTAAGACAAGAAAGTGCCCCGCAGCATGGTAATTATGATAGAAATAAGGGTTCGACACCACATGTGCCTCCCGTGGACGGCCAGTCTCGCGATGCGGCGCAGAATCCATGACTAGTGGCCGGCGCAGCCACTAATCAGTACGATGATTGGTTGAATTTGAGTAAAGGTTGGGTAGGAGACAGAGAGGTTACGGTGGTGAGAGATAGTGGTTCAACCATGTGTACACTGAGGCACAGCTTAGCTAGGAGCCATGAATTCACAGGCAAACGTAGAGAAATATGGCTGTTGAATAGCGCGCCAGTGATAGCTCCTGAAGTCAAGATACAAGTCAAGTCACCCTATTACACAGGCTGGATCATGGCGGCGACACTCGAAACACCGCTCTATGATTTAGTGATTGGCAACATTCCCGGAGCTACTAACGGGGTGAGTAAAAATGGAGTCACTCAAACACCTAACGCGGTGTTGGATCCAGAGGATTTTGGAGAAGGTGAAAGGGTGGAAGGAGAAGGTGAGCCTTAGATGGGTGCAGCAGTAGTGACCCGAGCAGCTGCTAAGCGTAAGAGTACTGTTAGGCCTCTCATGGTTACATCTCTTGGAGATCTAACTAACAGCGAGGACGTAAGGAGGGAGGTGGAGAGAGACGACACCCTGCACGGCGTACGCAAACGTTTGCAGGAAAACAGTGTCATACAGCTGAACGAGAACCACGTCAGTTTTATCAAGCAGCGTGGCTCGATCTATAGGCAGATTATCTCTCCCTCGGGTGAAAAGAAATTGCAGTTAGTTGTGCCTGCGAGATACAGAGGGGCTGTTCTTAAGTTAGGTCACAGTACTACGCTAGGCGGACACATGGGAAGGACCAAGACACTCGCTCGCGTACAAGCACATTTTTATTGGCCAGGGATAGGCCAGGAGGTAGCTAGATATGTGAGGTCGTGCGATGTGTGTCAAAAGACTATAGATAGGGGTAGGGTAAAGCCTGCAAAAAATAGAGCCACTGCCCATAATTGACTCTCCCTTTGAAAGAGTAGCGGTAGATTTGGTAGGGCCGATCGAGCCCCGAGCCAGTGACGGCTCCCGGTACATTCTTACGCTTGTAGATTTTGCCACGCGTTGGGCGGAAGCGGTGCCGCCGAAGAATATTGAAACGCAAACTGTGGCTGAAGCTCTCATGACTATATTTTGCAGAGTAGGTATACCCAGACAGATACTGAGTGATCGAGGTACTCAGTTCACTTCAGGGATGATGGAGGAGGTACTACGTCTGCTAGCGTGCAAGGGGTTACATACCACGCCCTACCATCCCATGGGGAATGGATTGTGTGAACGTTTTAACGGCACACTTAAGAAAATGCTTAAACGCATGGCTGCCGAACAACCCAAGGAATGGCCTAGGTACCTGGCTCCTTTGTTGTTCGCGTACAGAGAAGCGCCACAGAGCTCCACCAGGTTCTCCCCGTTTGAGCTAATGTATGGTAGGTCGGTTAGAGGTCCGCTTCAGTTATTGAGAGAGGCCCCGGAGGTCAAGACCACATACCAGTACGTGTTGGACTGAGGTGACAGGCTGAGAGAGACCTGTAATATTGCTAAGGAGGAGTTACTCAAAGCAAAACAAGTACAGAAAAGTTACTACGACAGGAAGGCAAAGTTGCGTAAGCTCAGTGTAGGAGAACAGTGCCTAGTTTTGCTTCCCACAGCGAGTAACAAGCTGTTAGCACAGTGGAAGGGACCTTACGAGGTTCAGGAGAAGGTTAATGACCTTAATTATATTCTCCTGGTTGATAGCCAACCAAAACGGTTCCATATGAACATGTTGAAACAATACTACCGGCCAGATGCAGCCGCAGGTTGTTTGCGAGAAAGTGAGTATGATGAAGAGAAGGTGAGGTGTCTAGAGTTAGTTAAAGCTCACTATTCTCAACCTCAGACCATAGATGTGGGAGCGGCAGTAGTAATACAGGATGATGAGGACGGCGAGGCTCCTCTCACTGTATCTTATAGACAGACAGATTCAGTGCATGACGTGACGTTGGGAGAAAAGTTAGCCCCAGAGGAGAGGGAACAATTAGCATCGTTGCTAGAGGGTTATGCAGAAGTTTTTTCGGACAAACCTAAGATTGCTCGGGTACCAGAGTATCGAATCGAGTTGACGAGCAAGGAGCCTGTCAGACAAAGGCCTTACCAGATTCCTTTACGACTGATAGACGACGTAAAAACGAAATCAGTGAAATGGAGGCCGCGGGTATCATAGAGAGATCAAATTCCCCCTACTGCAGCCCCATGGTAGTCGTAAGGAAGAAAGAAGGAGGAATTAGGATCTGCGGCGATTATCGAAAAGTCAACGCAGTGACGCGCGGAGACGCCGAGCCAATGTCTGATCCGCAAGCCATATTTGCTACTCTGGCTGAATCTGGAATTTTTTTCTAAGATAGACCTGACGAAAGGGTTTTTCCAGATTCCCCTGAGTAAGGAAAGTTGTAAGGTGACAGCTTTTAGTACACCTGGGGGCCTGTATCAGTACAAAGCCTTACCCTTCGGGATGACCAACTCACCAGCAGCTTTTAACAAAGTCATGCGCGAGGTCATGAGAGGAATGGAAGGAGTGGAGCTTTTCGTGGATGACGTATTGTTATAGTAGGATATCAATGTATTATTATTATTTAATATCACCACGAATTAGCATACAATTGTCAATGGAAAAACCCACGACAGATAGATCACGCCACCTTATAGGAATGTCGTTCGTCAGTGTTTATCGTCTCAGTTTTGTATACTTCGCACTCCGATGGTGCGCAGAGGTAACTTTGATATACGTGACCAATTGTAACAATTATTTTCCAACCTATAACTCGTCACTCCTTCACGAGAGTCCGACTGACACACAACAACAGTCGCCCTCGCTCCGACGCTTCTTGTACATAAAGGCTACGAATATAATTCGCCTTAAGGAAGCTGAAGTCTTAATCAACACCCTTTAAACGCCCCCCGACAAGCCCGTTACATTTGGTTGGCAGCGGTCACCCGCGCCTGTGCCTTCGCTACCTCGTTCTCCTCCAAGCCACGAGAACTCACCAACAAACTCCGGGGACAGGCGTACAAGGGAAGAAGGAGTCAACGCACCTGCCGTCCGCGGCAACGCACCTGCCGTCCGCGGCAACGCACCTGCCGTCCGCGGCAATGCACCAGCCGTCCGCGGCATCTCACACGGCACCAGCTACAAGCAACTCACAAGGCGCCAGCTACAAGCACCTCACCAGGCGCCGGCTACAAGCAACTCTACAGGCGTCCAGCCTACAAGCCTACAGGTTCTACAGCCTACAAGCCTCGAGCATACCAGCTACAAGCACCTCACCAGGCTCCGGCTACAAGCAACTCTACAGGCGTCCAGCCTACAAGCCTACAGGCTCTACAGCCTCCAAGCCTCGAGCACACCAGCAGCAACTCTACAGGCGTCCAGCCTACAAGCCTCGAGCACACCAGCTACAAGCACCTCACCAGGCGCCGGCTACAAGCAACTCTACAGGCGTCCAACCTACAAGCCTACAGGCTCTACAGCCTCCAAGCCTCGAGCACACCAACAGCAACTCTACAGGCGTCCAGCCTACAAGCCTCGAGCCCACCAGCTACAAGCAACGCTACAGGCGTCCAGCCTACAAGCCCCGAGCACACCCACAGCCTACAAGCCCCGAGCACACCCACAGGTCTAGGCAGCCGAAAGCGAGGGCCACAATCTACAAGCCGCTCCCCCGCTTCAAGCCAGCACTGCTACGAACACTGCAAGCCACTCCACGATACGGCAGCAGTATTCACACCAGCAAGGAGGAGGCACGCCCCGCTGACCTTGGGACTCCCCACATGCCCCTCGCTCCACAGCTGGCGGCAACACCGCCGCTGCCGGGAGCATCGGCCCAAACCTCTTCCGGTAAACATTCAGCAAGGGTACCCGCGGACATCTCCCGGTGACTGCTAGCTGTTCCCACTACCGTTTCCTGCAAGGCGTCTTCTCAAGAGGTTACACACCCAAGTCGTCTTAACTGCCACCGCCGCCCATCTCTTACTATACCAAGAACGACGCGGCCATCATACGTCTGGCGGCAGTGTACCGGCCCCCAACCGCGGCCGCTCAATTTGCTGGGTCAGCAGTTTTTCAACCTCCATAGCGAGTCCTCCGATGTCAGCCCATCCCTCACCTCTCATCGCCGCTGTGGCCGCGGCCGAGGTTCCCTGACGCGCCTACAACGACTGCACGTACCCCAGGGCATCACAAGCCGTCGCCCTCTCCACTACATCAGCTGATTAATCTTGGTATTTGTGGATATTCCCTTCTTGTCCAAATATGCCGACTCGGCTTATTTTCATTATTGTCCGTGCAGAGACACGAATTTTTTATTTCTGTGTTCCTAACACTGTTATTCAGTCATAATTGTGAGAGTAACGTTTATTCGCATACGATATTGATTCTTTCTTATTGTTTGCTAGCGAGTATATTGAGTATAGTGTGAGTTCCCTGATCAAAGTTAATCTTCATCAGTGTGCCCTGCCTCCGTTTTCTTTTCACCGCTCGACAGAAAACGTGAGCTTCAATGGTATACCCACTTAAAATACCACAGTGTTTATAAAGGCACTTTGTTAGCCATTCTTTCTTGCCTTTTTAGGGTTTCGACGCAGACTATTAATTCATACACGTTCCGTTTATTGGTTCATATTTCCAGCTATCAACATATGCTCCTATTTTGTAAATGATTTACACCATAGTATGAACAAAGACACTCTCGCTAAACTCGGCGTCACCTTTAAACAGTTGGCTCGTCCTTCAAGTGAAGAGGGACCGGAACACGATACCACAACCGGTGAATTTACTAAGGTAATCTTATGTTCAGGCACTCATTATTTATCAATTACAGGCCGCAGGATTCGTTCACCCCCGGGTTCGTCTGCGTACTTACAACCCACTCAAGGTTCAAGGACACCCTCACCATCATCCCCTCGCAACAGCCGCAGTATTGCAGGCTCAAAGTAAGGTCTCTCTCACCTGTAGTTTTTGCAAACAATCAGGACATTCTGAACATTCTTGTTTCGCGAAACGTAGGGAATCAACACATTCAAGACAGGGCTCAGATAGGAGGTCAGGAGGTTACAGGGGCGGACATCATTCATCAAACAGGAACCCTAGGCCAAACCATCAGCGGAAGGCTGCCTTTTGTCATATCCACGGCAATTGTTTTCATGATTCAGACAGTTGTTCTGCAATACAAAAGGCCAAGGAGGAACAGAAGTACAAGTCCTCAGCGGACAGTAAGCCACACTCCTCTTCTCAGAATAAAAAGACATGACTTCGTGACAGCCCGAGGCGTACATCCAAGTGTCCCTTCAGAAAAATACTAATTGGGAGCAACTTGACTCCGTCATTGCCGCCCTGGGACGGACAAGCATAATTGCCCTCCCTTGCAAGGTGGGCAAAATTTCACTCACCTTAGCGGTTGACACAGGTACCACAGTCAATGTCATCTCCGACTCCGCTTACAGGTCACTGACCCGACAGGCGAGTGGGGAAAATTGGCCGCTCCAAGAGAACGACCTGAATGTGGTAGGCGTGACGGGCACCACTTTGGGAATCCTTGGGCGAGTACCACTAACAGTCAGCTTACATGAAAATGTATGTCCCTTTCGAGATTTCTTTTATGTCTCTAGCAGGTTTGATTTACCTGTGGATGGAATCTTAGGATTAAACGCCATGAAAGACCTGCACATCACCATAAACCCTGAAAGCAACGCGATCGTGTATCAATGCCGACGCATACAGGGGATGGTAAATCCATCGCCTCTGTCACCTGTAATCCTACCCTCAGAGGGGGAAAATGACCAACCCACCACAGACTCAGGGACTGCCACCGCCCAAGTGTCACCTCTTACGGTCAAACCACACGAAAACATTGCAGACTTGTGGCGGACAGTAACGGCAGTCGTAGAAGGTCCTCATATAGTTCCGGATCGTGCTGCAAAACTTGTTAAAATCCGTTTGCCTAACGCCCCTCCGACGGGCAGTGATGTGTGTATCGACGGAGCTCCTCACATACACCGCGTGACGGTGGAGGTAACTCTTGCGACAGTCAAGGAAGGAGGTTTTGCAGAGGCATTGGTAATAAACACGTCTGGATCCCCTGTATCCTTAAGACACGGTGTTAGATTATGCCAGTGTCTAGTGTATGGGAGAAATGTCGCCCGGGAACCAGCTGAATACCCTTCAGCCCAAGTCTCAGGCATAACCTCGGCGTGTCAGGCTTCTCCCGAACAAGACACAGCTAATTTAGAGGCATTCCTAAAAGTTGCACACTATTCCGAATTTAAGCCAACCTTAGTCCAGCTTCTGGAACATTATCGGGGGGCGCTTGCTCTACCAGGCGAGCCGCTTGGAGTTACGCAGTGTGCTGAACACCACATTAAGTTAAAACCCAATACAAATCCTGTATATATCAATGCGTACAAGCTCCCCTACAGTCAGAGGGAGGTGGTGCAACAACTTATCTCTTAAATGTTGGAACAAGGTGTCATCAAAGAATCGAATTCCCCGTGGAATTCACCCTTGTTTCTGGTTCCAAAGAAAGACGGTTCTTATCGTCCTGTGAACACCGCGACCGTGGATGATCATTTTCCGCTTCCCGTTCTTCGAGATCTTCTGATGTGTCTCGGTAGAGGAAATAAAGTGTTTAAGAGTCTTGATCTGGTCAGTGGCTACTGGCAACTGCCCATGGCCCCCGAGTCACGTGAAATAACGGCTTTCAGCACGCCTCATGGCCACTATGAGTGGACAAGGATGCCGTTCGGGCTCAAAGGAGCTCCCTTGACCTTCCAAAGGACAATGAACAGTATTTTTGGTGACTTGCTGGGCAACTCTGTCTATGTGTATTTAGACGACATCATCATAGCAAGTAAAGACGTGCATGCACACATGGAAACACTAAAAGCAGTCTTACACAGACTTCAAGAGGTAGGATTAAAGCTCAAAATCACCAAATGTGAATTTTTAAAGCCTCGGATCAAGTTCTTGGGGCATGTCGTGGACGAATTCGGCATCCACACAGTGGACGACAAAATAAAGGCTATTGCCGAGTTCCCTCAGCCAACGTCTGCGGACAAGGTACGGTCTTTCTTGGGTGTCGCAGGTTATTACAGGCCTTTCATAAAGGACTTCGCAGCACGCGCGAGTCCCCTAACCCATCTTTTAAGGAAAGACGTACCATTTCAGTGGCTTCCAGGTCAACAAAAGAGCTTT
The DNA here is from genome assembly GCF_024679095.1 of Eriocheir sinensis. Taxonomy (NCBI): domain Eukaryota; kingdom Metazoa; phylum Arthropoda; class Malacostraca; order Decapoda; family Varunidae; genus Eriocheir; species Eriocheir sinensis. The sequence goes on along the minus strand of NC_066514.1, from coordinate 18,935,074 downwards.
GAGGATTTAAAGAAAGCGCTTACACAGGCTCCGGTCCTTGTCTTTTCGGATTTCAAGGACCCCTTTCAGCTTTGTACCGACGCTTCGGCTAGTGGACTAGGAGCCGCTCTGATGCAAACAGATAAGTCCGGCAAAAAGCATGTGATAGCGTTCGCCAGTCGAGTACTTACAGCTCCGGAAAAGAACTATTCTGTTACCCACCTAGAGGCTCTTGCCATTGTGTGGGCTCTGAAGCATTTTCGTGACATAGTGATGGGGTACACAATTGTGGTGTATACGGACCACGCGGCCATAACTGATCTTTTTAAGGGAAAAAACCTACACGATCGTCTGGCAAGATGGTTCTTATCGATCCAAGCATACAATCCGGAGATAAAATATATCACCGGGAAAACAAATGTGGTCGCAGATGCCTTATCTCGGAATATTCCGATAGGCGCGATTACCACCCCAGAGGTCATCCACAACTTCACTTCACCTGAGCTACACACTGCTCAGCGAGACCACCCTGTGTGGAAGAGATTAATTTACGCCCTCGAGTCGGGAGACGAATCAAACCTTCCTGAATTGCCAGTTCCCTTTTCACAACTCTTCCTATCAGAGGACAACCTCCTGTGTAGGTCATGGCCAACCAAACCGGTACCTATAGACCAACTGGTCATCCCAGACAAATACGTCCCCGTGACGCTTAAGCTGGTCCATAACACACCCATTGCGGGTCACCCAGGAAGAGACACGACGCTATCTGTCACCAGACGAAAATTCTACTGGCCCACATTACGGGTTGATGTAGAAAAACATGTCGCACATTGCGTCGTTTGTGCTAAGCACAAGGGGTCCGTCAAAGGGCCAGCACCTATGTTGCAATACCCAGTACCAGAGGCGCCATGGGATGTTGTTAATATAGACTTATTACAGCTCCCCCTGAGCCAACATGGTTCGCGCTACTTATTGGTGTGCGTCGACCAGTTCTCTAGGTTTCTAGTTCTAGCGCCTCTCAAGGACAAGACAGCCACACGCGTGGCCCATGCCCTCGTGACTCACGTGTTGTGTCCACATTCGTCTCCTCGAATTCTTTTGAGTGACAATGGCACCGAGTTTAGGAACTCAGTATTGAGCGAAATATGCGCTCAGTTTAACATCACGCAATCCTTCATCACAGCTTACCACCCAGCTGCTAATGGGTTGGCGGAGAGGGCTAATAGGAAAATCTTACAGGTCCTCAGGCCTATCGTGAACGATCTCCACGATAACTGGGAGGATTGGCTATCGCATATAGCCGCTTCCATAAATACGTCGGTAAACGACTCTACGGGGAAGTCTCCCTACTACATCTTATATGGGGTGGTGAAACGTCTTCCGTACGACTTTCTAACAATCCCACAACAACCTCTCTACAACATTGATAGGTACGCACAACAGCAGATGCATATGTTTTCCAAGATACACTCAGAAGTTAGGTGTACGTTAAAAGCTACGAAGGATGAAATGATGTCAAAACAACACAAACAGGCCGTCCCGGTGAATTTAAAAGAGGGTGACACAGTCATGATTAAGCAAGCGGAAAGGAGTTCGAAAATGGGGGCTAAATTTGTGGGTCCTTACCGAGTTGTTCGGAATGTCAGGGGAAATCGGTTCGAGGTTCTCGAGTCGAAGAGTGGAGTCAGTCTAGAAGTTCACAGTGATCGTCTGAAAGTAATTTCCTCACCTTTGGACCTTGATATTGGTAATTCCCCCTCAGAGTCAAATGTTCAAGAAGATAATCCCAACACCCATAGCTATAACTTGAGACCACGGGTTTAAATACTTAATTCCCACCACTTTTAGATCATGATGTTGCGTTTTCTGATCATCTTGTTGTCCCTCGGCTCCCTGCTTGCAGCAACGCCCATCCACCTGAAGCCTGGTGCCCTCACGGCACACATAGGAGAGGTCTTCCTCATAGAAGATGTGCTCCTCGTAAAATATCCATATACTTCCTTGACCAACACAACTGACACAATCAGGATAGTCTCAGAGAAACTACTCGGCATGGCAGATGCCATACGGGCTACCATGACTAGGGAATCAAAGGCACCTTCTAGCACCAACTCTCTGACTCTTTTTCAACTACTGGAGGATAGGATTCTGTTCTTACGGGGAAAAGTTGATGAGGTAGACATGGATTATAGTTTTCACTCAGTTCACTCTCGGGTAAGGAGGGGGTTGCTCAACATCGTTGGGTCCGCCTCAAAGTTCCTTTTCGGTACGGCTACCGACGAGGACGTTCGCGATTTGCGGGACCACTACGCTCATGTACTTTCCTTTGCTGCCCGAAATCGCAGGGTGATCAACGCCAATTGTAGAAAACTTGCGCGATTGCATACTAACATTGAGGCACTGCTAGAGCAGACAAATAAGATGGTAGAGGTTATCAACATAGTTGTCAAACAGATCGACCAGGTGAATCAGTTTCTCCTCCTAGATCAGGCCTTGCATGTATTGGAAAACGTCATTAACTCTGTCGCAACGGCAAATCAGCAGGTTCTTCGCAACATGGTTGATGCAGCGCACGGTAGAGTCACACCTGCCTTGTTCCCTCTACACGATTTGAGAACGACTGTCCAGATCGGGTATCAAAATTATAGCCTAACGCCTTTATTCACCCCAGACATGAGTCAATATTTTTACCCCTTGATTGAGTCCAGCCTCACCCCCGATGCCATAGTCATTCATGTTCCATTTCAGACGGCGGACGTGTTTGAGGCACACGAAATTGTCCCGTTCCCTTTTTCAGCAAAGGACAGTGTGTTAGCCCTGGACACGTCCCCGTCTCTTGTTCTAATCGCGAAGGATTTCGCTCTGTATTCAACGGGTAGCTACTCACTCTTGCAGTATTGCAAGGAGACGGTCTTCGGGCGATTCTATTGCTCTGCGTCTCTCTTTGCCTTCCTTCCAGTTCGGGGAGGGGTATGCGAGATCGCCCTCACCCGCGTGAACGCGTCTGACGCTCTTTCCCTGTGCCCTTACAAGCAGCTAACACCAACGCCTGTTTTCCATAAGAACTTTCAGGGTCTGCATTATTTTTATTTCCCTCAGTCATTCTATGTATCGGTCATCTGCCCGGAGGGTACCACTTATCAACGGGTTCCTGGTCACTATGCCATAGCGGAAGCATGCTATATCTGCTCCACTAACATAACAACATACCCGTCCCGGATTCGTCTGGTTTTCACGGCCAATATTTCCCATCGAGTGTTTCCTCTACGGTCTCTCGATGACATTCACTTCTCCAGCGTCTCGTATGTGACTAATTCCCTTAATTCATTGTCTTTCGCAAACAAAACAGAGTTTGCGGAAACCCTGGAGGAAACGCTGCCTGATTATTTGCATTTCCCCTACCTGTACCCTGGATTTTTTGTACCAATGTTTCTGATGTTCGTCAGTCTCGTCGTCATGTGCTACCTTATTAGGAGGAACTCTGTCCTGCACGATTATTTGATTGTGCAGACACGGCGACTTGATGCAGGGAGGCCACTGGCAAGGTAGAATTTAATTAATTCATTCACCCACATTTAGGCAGCATCTAGAGACCCTCAGGTTAGTGTTGGAGCGGCTTCGGCGCTACAACCTGACTATTAAGCCCAGTAAGTGCTTGATTGGGCACGAAAAGGTGCCATTCTTAGGACATGTCATTGGTGAAGGACAGTATGGGTGCCAGATAGATAAAATAGAAAAGGTCAGAAATGCTCCACGTCCTCAGACTAAAACTCAGGTAAAGTCATTCGTGGGCTTAACTGGATATTACCGGGATTATATCCCCAATTGCGCTGTCATTGCTGCCCCTCTGCAAGAATTGTTGAAAAAACATGCACCCAATAAGGTATTATGGACAGGCGCTCAAGAGGAAGACTTCGCGACGCTTAAGAGCATGTTATGCAGTAGCCTGATTTCAATAAGCAGTTCATTCTGCGTACCGATGCATCACAGGAGGGCTTTGGTGCCGTGTTGATGCAAGAGAGTAATAATCAGGTGTTTCCTGTAAGTTATTACAGCAGGAAGTTGCGTCCAGATGAGAGAAACTACTCTACGTTAGAAAAGGAGCTCCTTGCAGTAGTAGAGGGAATCAAGAAATATTACTTTTACCTATATGGTGACCAATTCGTTCTCGAAACTGATCATATGCCTCTAGCCAGTTTGAAAACTTCTAAGAACGCAAATGCACGTTTGATGCGCTGGGCGTTGTATCTCCAGCAGTGTCAGTTCACTGTAAAGTACATAAAAGGACAAGCCAACGCTGGGGCGGACTTCTTGTCGCGTCTGGTAGCCGATTAAGATGATCAAAATGGCCAAGTAGGTGGTTCGGAGACTTTATATTCACTAGTGGCGGTGAGGTGTGGGTGCAGTAAGGTGACGGGGTAGTGGATGCGTGCCTAGTACCGCCAGTATAATGAGGATCAAGCCTCTACCTATAACCCCTGTAACTACATCTCACCCATCGTGAGTAGTGGAGGGATTCTGGAGCTGCCCTGTGTAGGCCACCCGGCCTCTTGTAGTTTCCCTATGTTCTTATGTTCTTCCGATCTTGGGATCTTAAGATTCAGATGAGTCGAGGAACCAAGTGACGAAAGTGTTCAGATTAGATGGGTTCAGGCGTCGCCACCCCCTGGTGCGATCAGCCAAGCTCACTATTCTCAGCCTCAGACCGTAGATGCGGGAGAGTTTTGCGGCATTCTTAAAATTTAAGTCGCATGGTATGGTGCATGGTGTGATAACGTAAGAAAAATTAGGCAGTTAGCCAGGAATTTATACAATAAGTTACACCATTTTTTTTACACCTACCTACCGCCACTCCACATCTGTCCCACCTACACTATGTATACATACATAACACCACTCACATATTGTGAATAAATGTGGCGAAGTTCGCCAAGCCCGCTCTAAAAGGTACTGGCGCCTCGCTATGGAGTTTTCCCTCTAGTTTGAGTATTAACGTAAATGTTGAGTTTTTTTCACTCACAGGCGAACCGTCAATTACCTGAGCAGAGGTTAACTGACATACACCACAGTATGAGAGGGTGTGAGGAAAGGTCTGAGAAAGTACTGTCAGGAATATGTTAATCTGTAGGTGCAGGTGTAGGGCATGTTACCAGTGTTGGCAGCGTATTCACAGTTTAAAAACTTTTCTCTGAAGACAAAAGTTTTCTTAAATGGGGGGCGAAATGTCATGAGTCATTATTCAGGGAGTGACCTGTGGAAAGTTACCGCGGAAGTCCCCGCCATTTTGATTGAGAGAGCGGAAAGAAACACTTGAAGGCGGGAACGCGCGCCATTTCAAATCATTTCGTTAATACTGCCAGCGTTGAACTATGTGTGGGATGGACGACCCACTAAGACCAATGGCATGTGTTAAGTTATTAATAAAAAATAATTCCATAGCCGTTAGGGCGTTTTAGCGTAAGTGTTGCACAGAAAACGAGATGCCGTATGGCGTGAGCTGGCATCTTGACCGCGGAGCCCGGCCTGAGCATTGTGGGACGGCCGCCATCTTCCAAGTCATCTTCTGCCCAGGCTTCGTCCCGAGCGGACGTTCCTCTCACCGTCCTCACACAACACGTTCTCCATCGTGGGGTTTTCCTGCCTGTAGTATCCACAATTCCAGAGTGATTGTATACTCAGGTCTAGGGAAGCCCGTGGGAGGAAGGAGGGCACGGCGCGTTGCAGTGTGAGGAACGAAAAGAGGACAAAAGGACTCCAGGCACGGACCACGAGGAAGACCAGGTGTGGCTTGGCTTCTCCCCACCTGCAGCTAAGTAATCTAATTCCTAGGATGTTTTAGCATAGCTACTAGGTTCCTGTGTGCTTGGTGTTTATTAATTATTTTTTATTTCCATCGAGTTTCTTTGTTGTTTTCAATAAACTTAAGAGCACGTTTATCTGGCTTTTGCTTACCCTATGAGAGATGTGATTGGTCAGATATTTAAATAAATAATAAGGACTAGAGGGGCTGTGAGTCTGATAACTCAACTTTCAATTATTTATTTTACATTTTTTTTTTATTGCTGAGAATTTACGGGATTTTTCAGAAGTCCAGACCTTTCAAGAACCCCACACTTATGATAATCAATGTTCTCTTGTTCGGTGAGATATCCATCGTTCCCAAAAAGTCTGTCATAGTTTCTTAGAGGTTGGGTAACTAATGACTTCAATTTTTGCTCTCCCCTTCCTCCACTTAATGATCCAGGCCCAAACAGGGCACAAGGGCGACAAAACAATCCCTCTTCTATCTTTGAATATGCAAGGTAAGGACACCTGGATAAATGTTCCCGTCTCAGATACCTTTGTTTTCTTACCATTAATTATTCTAACTTTATAGGGCATGTCAAATGAATCATCAGGGAACCAATGGTCAGTCAATATTTTCATTCTCAGTTCATCTGTTAATTCAGTCTTACCTTGGCCTAAGCCTATATACCTTCCAATATCAACAGTTGAACTAGTTGAGGGTCCTACTTCATTAACGTTCAATGAAGTACATCCTCGTCTTTCCTTCCCATTTGTTGTTCCCTCAGTTAACGGTGTACTAATCTCACCCTCATCTTCGTGCATGCTACCAACAGCATCACCATTTTCCTGAACCAATGGATTTACACTGGCATTAGGGAATGACATTTCACCATAATCGCCAGATATTCCTCCATGCTCCCTTTCAACACGTGCCGACTCTGTTGTTGGTCTAAAAAATGGAGTAATGGGAACAGTCTTGGAAGCATTCTGCTCTAGTCCCCTCTTCTGTCTCAAAGCACGGCCAGCCGCACCTGATAGCTTCCTCATCTTGCTGTGTGAAGGATGAATGTCACCATCTAAAAAAAAAAAACTAATATAACTAATATAGCATATATAGTATTGTTACGCGACCCCCCACCACACACACCACCCACGGGTAGGCAGGCTGTTAACACCACTAACATGTTGCAGCAACACGAGACTCAGCGTGGATGGGCTCTATATAGCTCGTCATTGAAATTGTCGCCGGGATCTCACTAAGCCGTTGACCATTTAAAATTCGCGCACTCCTTTTGGCGGAGCGTGGATGCTTTAAATCAAATTATTGCGCATCTGGTAACTCGGTCTGTGTTTGGGGGCGTGCAGAGGCGGGAAACACTGACACTTGCTTGTCTAGAGCTGTCAAATAGAGGTGTTCAGTTGATGTCTTCTCCCGTCACCCCTCCAGATTGGCTTGCAATTGCTTGGTTGTTTATCGATTTTACTGGACAATGGTTCACTACAAGACCTTGTCAAGTCATGACATCACAAGCATCACATCTCCCCACAAGGCTGGACACTCGACAAAAGATATCTCATAGCAGACGAGTGTCAGTGTCCGCCAAATCCAAAGATACGTGAAGCGTATGAAGGAAAATGGCGACAACATAGTGCCAGAAAAGAAAAAGCCACCTGGAAAGACCCGCAAAACATCCGTGCGAACCCTGAGACTGGTACACCGTGTACTTGAAAGTCACCCTCGAGTATCAGTCAGAAAAATATAGGAAAACAACCCGAGACTTCTGAATAACGTGTCTGTGAGGAGATTATCACGCCGTAACCACGACGACCTCCTCCGCTAGATCAGTTGTGCAGCGCGACCGAAGCCTGTGGTTTCTGTCGCCCAGCAAGGGAGAATGCTTGCGTTTTGTCACAGACTGAAAAAAGTGGACCCTCGAGCAGTAGCGTGGTGTGCTGTGGAGTGATGAGGCACAATTTTAAGTGACAGCTAGCAGTCAAGGTCACGTGTACCGTTGCCCCGGCGGCGACCCCCTCGACGCCCGCTACAGCATGGGGCTGCTTTTCTTTTCATGGTGTGGAAAGTCTTGTAGTAATACCCAAGAACACCACAATGAATCAAGGGAACTACCTGGAACTTAGGTGTGACCATCTACCGGGGTCTTTTGAGCCGTGTCACGCCACCACCTTCATGCAGGACGGCGCCACACGGCTAAGTCAGTGAAACAATGGCTCAAGGGCCCACAACATCTCATGGCCCTTGCAGACAGCCTTCCTGCACGTTTGGAGGAGTGTAGGAAGCGTAAAGGGAAGCGCCAACAAAGTACTAGTTGTAAGATAAATAATTTTCTTTGGATGTATTACAATAATTATATTACCCCACGCAGCGGGAAACGTCCTGCGACAATATTAATGACGAGCACTGTATGTGTGCACAAATTTTGATGTAAAAATTATGTACTTAAACTACGAGGAAAACTTACTTTGCTCTCAGTCCGTGGTGTGAAGTGTATTGATCTCAGTGACCTGCCCAGGCTGCCCAGTGCCCACGAGGCGACAACTGACTGGCTGGGGCGTCGCTTAACGCGCATTTTTTTTTCACAAATACAAATACGATAATTTTCGCATTTTCTTTTATTTGTTTTGTATGTTTATTATTTATTTTATTATTATTATTATAATTATAATTATTATTATTATTATTATTATTATTATTATTATTATTATTATTATTATTATCATTATTAGTGGTAGTAGTAGTAGTAGTAACAGTAGGAGTATAAGTGTAATTATTATCATCATTATAGTTAGTAGGCTAGTAATAGTGTACACAGGAATGATAACCCCCCAGATCTCAGTGAATCTTTGAAGGGGCGCAATTCCTAAGGGGGGGGGGGCGGCCGCCCCTCCCCCCCTGGATCCGCCCCCAAAAGATCCACAGCCTCAAGCAAGCTAACATTGGGAAATGGTTTTCAAAAATTAAAGCCTTGTGTGGCCTCAACAACAACGCCCCCTCCATCCCGGGCGTATCTCACCTCCCGCTACCTGAAGCAGCCGAGGCCATCAATCTCCACTTCTCGGCCATCTGCCAGTCCTTACCCGGCCTGGACCTGACCTCACTCCCAGCTTACCAGCCCGCCCCATCAGCACTCCCCACGGTTGAGGCCTATGAGGTCGCCAGGTCAGTAAGCCAACTTAAGACCAAGCGGTCCACCACCCCCACTGATCTCCCCATCAAACTGTACCAGGAGTTTGAACCCGAGCTGGCCACCCCCCTCGCCTCTATATTTAACGCTTCCGTCCGTCAAAGCCAGTGTCCCGCTGATTGGAAAACGGCATATGTCACTCCGATTCCCAAGACCACCACCCTTCAATCACTGAGTGACCTGAGGCCTATTTCTATCACCCCCATTCCCAGCCTCCTGTGTGAAGCCTTCATTTTCAAGTGAACTTACACTCACCTTGCTCCCCTCATAGACCCACAACAGTACGGCAATATCAAGTCAACCTCCACCACACACTGCCTGATTAATCTCCTGGACTTTGCCTACAAAAATCTTGAAAAACGCAAAACATCAGTTTATCTCGCTTTTATTGATTTCCGAAAGGCTTTTGACCTAGTTCACCATACCACAATCATCAACAAAGCAATAAACCTAGGGCTTTACCTTAACCTGGTCTCCTGGCTGGCTGATTTCCTGCACCAGCGAAGACAGGTGGTGAGATTCCAGGGAGTGGCCTCCCCTCCTATACACCTTACTTGCGGGGTACCTCAGGGGTCCAAAATGGGCCCTTTGTGCTTTCTTATACTAATTAATGACGCCCTGACCCACACACCCCACCGCTGGAAGTACGTGGTCGAAACCACAGTGGGAGTAACAGTCGACAACAGCAACCCAGATTATTCCCACCTCCAGGAAACACTACACAACCTACACACATGGACAACACAAAACATGGTCACCATCAACGACACCAAAACTACACTCCTACTCATCAACACCACCTCTGCCCCTGTTGTCCCCCCTGTGGTGTCCATCAACGACACTCCCCTCCAGGTAGTTACATCTGCAAAACTACTTGGAGTCACCTTGGACAACAAGCTGACATGGAATGTGCACGTCTCCCAGCTCACCAGATCTGCCACCTATAAGTTGTACCTGCTGAGGAGACTTAAAACGCTGAGGACCCCTGAGTGTGAGCTGGCGAGCGTGTACTCCTCGTTCATCCTCCCCAAACTTACATACGCGTCCCCAGCGTGGTCTTCCTCCATCAACATCACGCAGCGCCGCCAACTTGAACGAGTCCAGAAGCGAGCCTGCAAAATCATCCTGGGCCCTCACTACACCAGCTACCAGGACGCCCTCGACTCCCTCCATCTCACCAGCCTACAACACCGTCACGAGACCGTACTACACCGGTTCGCAACCAAGCTTCTCAACCAGCCCAGACACAGACACATCCTCCCACCCGCAGTGAACCGCCCTCAGCACTCAGTGAGACATCACAAAATTATTGCCCCGATACGGGCACTGACTGACCGCTATAAGTATATCAACATTACAAATTAAGAGCAGCACTATTTGTGTGTCTTGTAAATATTTTTAATTAGCACTTATTGTTGTTGTTATTATTATTATTATTATTATTATTATTATTATTATTATTATTATTATTATTATTATTATTATTATTATTATGAATATTATTATGATTACTATTATTATTATTATGATTATTATCATGATTATTATTAGTATTACCTTTACTATGATTATTGCTATTATTGTTATTTCTATTTTCCTTTTTTATTGTCAATCATACTACTTTGTGCATTTGTCTCATTCATTTAATTTCATCTTCCATTGATGTATATTTTCAGCTCTTGGGCTGCCTGGTACTTCATGCAATAAACCTTTTATTATATAAAAATAAATATATATATATATATATATATATATATATATATATATATATATATATATATTTATATATATATATATATATATATAGACATAGCCAGAGAGCACCTAATTGAAGGAATGATACTAGATATATAGATTAAAGTGATGAAAGCAGTTCTGAGGTATGAAAGATTCTGTATGGCAGCACACACACACACACACACACACACACACAACACATACATATATATATATATATATATATATATATATATATATATATATATATATATATATATATATATATATATATATATATATATATATATATATATATATATATATATATATATATATATATATATATATATATATATATATATATATATATATATATATATATATATATATATATATATATATATATATATATATATATATATATATATATATATATATATATATATATATATATATATATATATATATATATATATATATATATATATATATATATATATATATATATATATATATATATATATATATATATATATATATATAATTCAGTGGTGGGCATCGATCACTTTTTTGCAGTTCCGATCCCCGATCATCCGATCAGTTTGGGCAACTGATCCGATTCCGATCATCCGATCATTTTTTTAAGTACTGCTGTTCCGATCGTCCGATCATTGAAACTTATAATAATTACTATTATTTTTTTAAATAATAATTACAAGAAACACCTATTTTTGGCGTTCTTAAGTAATAATTTCAAATAAGTAATAACTTAATTATATGCTGGTAAATATTTTTATTTTTCCTCTTTCTTTTGGTATTTTGGACATTGTAAAGAAAAAATGTTATCTTAACGTTTTATTGTATGCATTTATATAAGTCTACTCTTTTTATTCAATTTCTGAGTGTATGAAAAAGGAATTATGTTCGCTATTTTAACTTTTGTTTGAAGTTGATTAAAAAATTTTACATACATTTTTCAACTTTTTAAATATTTTATCATCGATATCTAGGAAATATTTTTTACTACGTATTCTATAATAAAACGAGCGATAGTGATCATTAATCTCCTATCCTTCCTGATTAAATAGCATTCTTAATAAAAGATATTGGTCCATAAATAAATTAGTTACAAGAAGAACATAAGCAATAAGATTTTGATTATAAGTGAGTCGGTGTTGTGTCATCTGCCATCCATGTATCCTAAAACATCCCATCCTGATCTGCGCATGCGCGAAACACGATGTTTACAAACACAGTGTTGATATCGTAGTTGGTCCAGGCAAGATGGTGGCAAGACAGCATGGCAGCTTTTATGGAAAAATGGCAAATTCATGAATGACATGGACCCAATAATTCAGATAGCCAACCATTAAATGGAAAGAATCTGAGAAACAACCATCAATCAGAAGAGTGTAGGTTATCTCATTTATCACATATACCGACTTACAAGGGGTGTAGGTTATCTCATTTATCACATTTACCGATATACAAGGGGGTCTAGGTTATCTGATTTATCACATTTACCGACATACAAGGGGTGCAGGTTATCTCAATTATCCCATTTACTGACATACAAGGTTTCAGGTTACCTCATTTATCACATTTACCGACATACAAGGGGTTTAGGTTATCTCATTTTTCACATTTACTGACATACAAGAGTAAGCGGTGGCTAAGTGATTAGCGTGCGGGGCCAGCATTCATCACGCCATGGACAACATCGATTCGAATCCCCACGCTACCATCTGGGATTTTTTAGTCACCGCCGAGTGGCTTAAGACTACCCACAGGCTGTCCAGAAGACCACATATCATCCCGGATTCTAGAAGAAACCGTACAACCGAATCAAAAATGAGTTCCAGGGGGCAGCGTGAGCCAAGCATAACTACATAATAACATAAGAACATAAGAACGCAGGAGTCTACAAGAGGCCGGTAGGCCTGTATGAGGCGCCACTATAAAAATTGCCTGCGCCATGTCGGGCTTGGGACGACTACCAGGCCCCTGAAGAAAGCCTAACGGCGCTACAGGCTGAGATGTAAACAAAAAAAAAAGTTACATCATCTATCACATTTACCGACATACAAGGGGTGTAGGGTACCTTATTTATCACATTTACCGACATACAAGGGGTGTAGGTTATCTCATATAACACATTTACCGACATACAAGGGGTGTAGGTTATCTCATTTATCACATTTACCGACTTATAAGGGGTGTAGGTTATCTCATTTATCACATTTACCGAGATAGAAGGGGTGTAGGTTATCTCATTTATCACATTTACCGACTTATAAGGGGTGTAGGTTATCTCATTTATCACATTTACCGACTTATAAGGGGTGTAGGTTATCTCATTTATCACATTTACCGACTTATAAGGGGTGCAGGTTATCTCATTTATCACATTTACCGACTTATAAGGGGTGTAGGTTATCTCATTTATCACATGTACTGACATAGAAGGGGTTTAGGTTATTTCATTTATCACATTTACCGACGTACAAGGGGTGTAGGCTATCTCTTTTTTCACATTTACCGACATACAAGGGGTGCAGGTTATCTCATCTACCACATTTACCAACATACAAGGGTTGTAGGTTATCTCATTTATCACATTTACCGACATACAAGAGGTGCAGGTTATCTCATTTATCACATTTACCGATATACAAGGGGTGTAGGTTACCTCATTTGCCTCATTTATTGACATACAAAGGGTGCAGGAAGAAACTTTCATATTTCAAGCAATTTTCAAATTAAAAACATACGTCAACATTTACTTTTAAAAAGATTAAAAAAAAAACTCAGGTGGGACAGATCGCGATAGGCAGTCGACAAAGACACGGTACTGTGTCGCAATTCATCCACCCTATGTTTGTAAACAAATGCCGCGCATGCGCAGATTGGATGGGATGTCTTAGGATACGTGGATGGCAGATGACACCACACCGGGTAGGACACGTAGCAATGGGTTTAAGTTGTATAAGTTCAGGTTCAACAAAGACATAGGAAAGAATTGGTTTACCAACAGTGGTGGATGAGTGGAACAGACGTAGACGTCATGTGGCGAGCGCCAACACGATAGATACATTCAAGAAGAGGTTAGATAAGTTCTTGGATGGGAGGGGTATGGGGCGTTAGTTTGGTCCGTGGTCTGGGCGGCATGTTGCGCTGTCTCGCGAGACCACCTTCCTCCTCCTCCTCCTTTTGTTGCGGGGGGAGCTTGACGGGTGGGGGTTGGGGGGGACAAGGGAAGGCAAAACCCTCCCCCAAGTTAAGAAGGTGGGGGGATCGAGAAGGGGCGAAGCCCCCCCTTTAACTTAGGTCTTGTTGGTTTTCCGAAAAGGTATTGACGCTGCCGCCATTAGAGGGTGGTAACACTGCAGCAGAAAATGCATAACTGACAACTGTGGCAGGCCACTCGGTTACTGGAGTGAAAGGAAGCCCACTACTGCAGCCCAAACCACACTGTCATGGCGTCGTGTAACAAGTCCCGCCAAGCAAATAAAGCGACTTTGCGCCTGCGCGTCTCGTTCACGATATCTTACCAGGATTAAATAAATTAACGATCAATCATTATCGCTTAATTTTATAAATAACGCTTATTGAAGTAACTATTTAGCAACGTGTATAAAAATAATCGTAAGAAGTCCTCAGTCACTTGTTGACATGACAACGCTGACCACTTTCTTTTTTTGTGATCGGTGATCGGAAGTTAGTTTGTGAAGCTCCGATTTCCACAGTCCGATTACCTTTTACAAAGATGATCCAATGTTTGCATTCCGATCGCCAATTGCTGTTCCGATCAGATCGGAAGAGTGGACGATCGGATATATATATATATATATATATATATATATATATATATATATATATATATATATATATATATATATATATATATATATATATATATATATATATATATATATATATATATATATATATATATATATATATATATATATATATATATATATATATATATATATATATATATATATATATATATATATATATATATATATATATATATATATATATATATATATATATATATATATATATATGTGTGTGGGTGTGGGTGTGCGCGCGCGCTGCCATACATACTCTGCCACTTTCTTTCATACTTCGGAACTGCTTTCATCACTTGAATTTATATATATATATATATATATATATATATATATATATATATATATATATATATATATATATATATATATATTTTTTTCTTTTTTGTACGTCTACACATATAGCGCCGGTAGGCTTGCTTGAGGGGCCTGGATGGTGTTCGGTCCCAGCCCGTCATGGCGCAGGCAAGTGTTTATAGTGGCGCCATCTTCTCATGGCTCATGCTGCCCCCCGGAACTCGTTCTTGATTCACTTGGACGGTTTCCTCTGGAGTCCGGGTTGATGAGTGGTCTTGAGGACAGTTACGTCCAAGTAAATTTCAGCCATAGGGTTGTCACTCTTTCTGTGTTTTTCAATGCGTCTTAGGTATTTATTTATATTCCTGACGATGTCCTGCCGTTCTATTAGGATAACTCTTCCACTGGCAACTTTTCCATACCTGAAGCCAAGTTGTCTGATAAGTTTCCAAAGTGTTGTCCTGCCACCTACAAAGTTTACTGGAGGCTCTTTTGCCTTTTGCAGCACGAATTCAAGGGTTGGTAACTCTTTTCTCTCGTAGAAACTCAAAATCTATTTTCTACTCTGTCCCTTGTCAAAATCATCTATTTGGCTGTTGATGGTTGGTTGTGGTACCCGGTACGGCGAAGACATAGGCAGTGGATGGCATCTGGCAGCTTCTTGTTTGATTTTATGTACCGAAGAGTCACTCCCGTAGCCTCTGCAGTCCGTTCATCGACCTGAGTCACTGACATTGCTTCCCAGTGTTGCTGCAAATACCGACGGACCAAATTGTCAGCTTGGTCAGATAAATGGCAGCTTAATTTTAACATCACCAAGTGTAGCGTACTAAGTGTAGGAACACGTAACCCATTACACAGGTATAGTTTAGACTCCACAGCGATATGGCAGATCAGAGTGTGAAAGGGATTTGGGAGCGTTAGTGAACTCTGACCTGAAAATTAAGAAAGCAATGTACTAGTGCGAGGAAAAGGGCTAACAAGGAATTAGGCTTTATTAAATGGACGGTAATCAACAAAAGTGCAGAGGTCATCCTCAGACTCTGTTTAGCGTTAGTTAGGCCACACTTAGATTATGCTCTCCAGTTTTGGTGCCCACACTACAGAATGGACATCAACTTGCTAGAATTATTTCAGAGGAGGATGACCAAAATGATTCAGGGACTGAGGAACCTCCCATATCAAGATACACAAAGTATATAAGTGCAATGGAGTAGTTGTTTTATGAATTATTCTGTAACTGATTATTTTAATTTTTACTCATTTGTTGTTATTGTGATTTGAATACTGAGAGGGCTTTATATTTGGTAATATATATTTCTTTGGAGAGGATATATTAGTTTTAGTAACATGGATTCAGTCATTCATCTTTGACGCCTGCTCCTAGGAGCTCCCACCAGGGGATGGCCACGGCAGAAGTTTCGAGCTCTCTCTAATCCAGACACTCCCTCCTTGCCCGCTCAAAGTTTCTCAAGGATCTTTCACCCATCTCCCTGACATACTCCTACACCCTATCTCTCCATTTCGCTGGAGGTCGTCCTCTAACATTCCCTCCCTTTATCTCACTCACATACACCCGCCTGGTCATCTTACTCTCCTCTATTCGCTCCATGTGACCAAATCACTTTAAAGTATGTCGCTTAATTTCTTCCACCACTCCACACTTCTTCCCTTCACCCACGTGACACATTCCAAAACGCTCATACACAATTTCATTACTCATTCCATCCAGTCTACTCACACCGCATTAACTCCTCAAATAACTCATTTCCACTACCTGCACTCTAGACCTCTGACTTTCATTCCAGGCCCATGTTTCACTTACATATGTGAGGGTTGGTACTATTACTGTATTTCTCAAATCCCTCTTTACCTCCATGCTCACACTTCTGCCATTCAT
Organism: Eriocheir sinensis; assembly: GCF_024679095.1. Taxonomy (NCBI): domain Eukaryota; kingdom Metazoa; phylum Arthropoda; class Malacostraca; order Decapoda; family Varunidae; genus Eriocheir; species Eriocheir sinensis. Next base: position 18,918,332 of record NC_066514.1, on the reverse strand, counting down.
GATATGTCCCAAAGACCCTACCACCTTGCTTCCTTGCAATGCCCTTTCTCTTATCTCTCCCTCCGTACCACAATGCTTACACATAATTGATCCAAAGTAATTAAACTCATTAATCTCCTTCATTTCGTCACCATTCAAAATTATTTTGCATTCGTTTTCACATTCAATTCCCACTCTATATGGGCATACAAAATCCACAACCTCACTTCTACTCCACTCACAAACCATCACTTTAATTTTGTTGACATTTACTTTCAGCTTTCTCCTTTTACATACACTATCATGGTAAGATGAAAACATTTGTTATCATAGTCATGATTCAATAAAAGACATTTATTACATCCAATTTAGTGATACTTTTCATTTCAGTAAACAGGATTTTTGTATAGATGGCTCTGGGGTGCAGTGGTTACTGTGCCTAGCCACCGTTGCCAGATTATCGTACCCAGAGCATAGTATTTACCGGTTTCTGACGTATAACTATTGACAAGAAACATCAGGAATTTACTATTTAAACGATAACTATGAATGAATCGTTATTAGGGCCCAGGAGACAGTTTTGGGATCAGAAATCGGTAAAAATACGAGGCTGAGTACGACAATCTGGTAACGTTGTGCCTAGCAATGTGGGCCCAGGTTCGAATCCCTGCCTCAGCAGTCAAATTTAAACCAGATGTAATGTGCATCACTGAAACAAAACTAGCAAAAGGTACATAAATGGTGGGAGTAAAGGAGTTTTTTTTTATATATCCATTTCCACCTGTACCGCCGGCAGGCTTTCTTCAGGGGCCTGGTGGTCGGCCCAAGCCCGTCATGGCGCAGACAATTTTTATAGTGACACCAGTTATGCTTGGCTCATGCTGCCCCCCGGAGCTCATTCTTGATTCACCTGGACGGTTTCTTCTAGAGTCCGGGTTGATGGATGGTCTTCTGGACAACATGTGGGTAGTCTTAGGTCACTTGGAGGTGACTGAAAAATCCCAGGAAACCGACGTTGTCCATGGCGCGGTGAATATGGGCCCCGCACGTTAACCACTCAGGCACTGCCTACAATAGAGAGAGAGAGAGAGAGAGAGAGAGAGAGAGAGAGAAGACAGAATAGGGTCGAGTGGTGTAGGGGTGATGATACTGGTCAAAACAGACTTTAGAATGATAAAAATGAGAACATTACCAGAAAATACGGAAATTTTAAAGTATTCTACTACATTGAGATGCATCGAAAAACTGACAGAAATTATGATATATGTACCCCCCCACACAGCAAGCTTTACCAAAAATAGGTAAATACCTCACCTCATCCATCCACATGGGCACATTGGCCCAACAACAATAGTAATACTATAGTCGGTTCACCCGAGTCTGAAGTGAGCATTATCGCGCAACGGCAATCTGCAGCCACACGGCGTGTCCGATTTTGTGGATACTGTATGCCAGCCTACGCATAGTAAACAGTCGTCAGTGTCAATAATATGCTGGCAGCAATAACAAATACCGTCAATTATAGTCGACTTTGAGTTAAAAAAATATTAGTAATGTCGCAAATAGCTGTTTTGTTAACCCTTCAAAGCCCATTTTTATATTTATCAAGAAAAGTCTTTTAAAATTTTATATGTTGGTGTTGACACTATTCTAAGACACTTTTACTCATATGCATTGTATCGAAATCTCTTTCGTTTTCTTATAAAATGGTTGTCACCTAAAGGTGACACTGAGCTCCAGATTTACTTACCAATCAGTGTAATGGATCATTTTTTGACATATGTAGTAACATTTGTTTATATATCTTATACAACACTTGACACTATTATGAATTGTTGTTGGTGAAATTATATGCACCGTAATATCTTCGAATATTTATTGATCAATGTTATATCAGTGACAAAAAAAAAATGAAAATTTCATCTTCAACCTAAAATATTGAAATGGTTCTCTCTCTCTCTCTCTCTCTCTCTCTCTCTCTCTTTGTGTGTGTGCAATTGTTGGCTAGCACATAAACTATCTAGACCTAATGGGAAATTTCTTTACACAAAAGTGAGTGCTGCATTATACACTTCCAAATGAAAGTAAGTCCTGCATGAAACACTTCCAAACAAAAGTAAGTCCTGCATGAAACACTTCCAAACAAAAGTAAGTCCTGCATGAAACACTTCCAAACAAAAGTAAGTCCTGCATGAAACACTTCCAAACAAAAGTAAGTCCTGCATGAAACACTTCCAAACAAAAGTAAGTCCTGCATGAAACACTTCCAAACAAAAGTAAGTCCTGCATGATACACTTCCAATCCTACCGAATAACATATGTAATCCGTGCAAAAAAAAAGGCCTATGCATCCATTCTCTTATTTGTTATGGAAAACATAAAAGCAATGAACATGAAGAGGTACATTGCACTTTCTGCACATGACTCTGGTCCGCTGGTGGCACTCTGCACAGCGGGATTGATTACATGACACTTGTACATGACCAGATACATCAGCAGCTGTGCGTACTTTCTCATGCACTCTTTTATCCACTCTAGCACCGCAGTAAGGTGACTTTGTGGATGGTTTCTGATAGGTTCCTAAGTAAGCTTGCACTTAAGAACGCCTAAAGTCACAATATGTCATATTACTATTCCCACACATTCGATGTATCTGCCATCCATTCTGACAAGCTGCATCAATTCCAAAAGCAAATAGAGGATACCACCATTTCTTTCCTCTGAAAGACACTCTCTGAACAGCAATATTCTGATCAAACCGGTCCACTCCACCCATAGATTTGTTGTATTTGGTCACCACGTGTGGACAGTCAACTTTGATCTTTTGTCTCTTCCCATTTACACTTCCGACTCTGTCTACTTTTGTGATAGGCTGGCACCCATAACTGTTGGATTCAAGTGTTACAATATTATTGTCATGCCATCTAACAACACTTATATCTTTTGCTGTTCTCATTGTCATTGATCCTCTTGGCTTCTTTTTCATCTCCGCTGCAGTATCCAAAGGGCACTTCTTAGTTCTGTTCTCTCGGATCGTTCCCGTTCCTCGATGACCTAGTTCAGTAAGTTCATCAAGAAGTGCAAGACTAGTAAAAAAGTTATCAAAGTAGAGACTGTATGCCTTGAATGTCTCAGGTAGGTGAGATGTGAGGGACAGAACACCAGAAGCACCAAGTCCGAGCCTCTCTTGATCTGGAAGGGGGGCTGCCTTTGATCCCTGGTATGGGATGAAATTTATCAGATATCCTTGAGTTGCTTGTGACAATAACTTGTACCCAATTCTATTTGGTTTCCCGTGTATATGCTACTTGCTACCATGATGTCCATAATAGGGCACCATTGTCTCATCAATTGATATATTATTTGTAGTCATTACATATTTTGAGTTCTTCACAAAACATTCATTCAAATGATCTAGGTACTGTCTCACTTTACAGAATTTGTCATTATCAGGAAGTTGGTGGTTGTTACAGGTGTGAAGGTATTTATGGATCTCCAAAAATCTTCCTCTTCTCATGCTTCGAGAAACCAATTCATTATGGGTGTCAGATTTAGTTTCCCAAAACATGCGTATATTCTGTGGGGTAAGATATCCTGTCAACAACAGAATGCCTATATACACTTTCATTTCACTTTCAGTTACATTTAGAGTGTGGTTTTTCTGAGAAGCATATGTGTTTGACATGTCTACTAATAGCTTTACCGCTGACTCATCAAAGCAAAGCTCAAAGGAATCAGTAGGAGTCATGAAGTCACTCACTTTCTCATTTGCTTGCATTACTTGCTCTTTCACAGATAACTTAGGAAGTTCTACATTAGCTTTCCAGTGACGGGTCTTTTTTTCTGTTCCTTGATGTTCTTTTCTTCTCAGTATACTCATTCTTAGTTGCTCCCATGTCTCAAACTTCAGTCATCACTTCGCATTCTGAAGTTAGCTGAGCTGCAGTTAGGTGGTTCAAATTTCTTGTATTTTCATCATCTGAATCCTCATCTGTGTGGCCCCCATCATCTGGAGGAAAAATTGTGACTTCTACTACATCTCTGCCTCGGATTTCTTCATTTACATTCATCAATTCTTGGTCTTCGTTGTCTGGAGTTTCCAATATTTGAATCATCTCATCGATAGTCAGACTGAAAAATAAATAAATAAATATATAAATATATATATTTAGGAAAAAAAATCAGTCAACATATCCACAAACTACTCAGTAGACGAACACACTGACAAAGAAGGCGCAATAGTAAATTATAAACTGACCACCGTCTAATGTTATTATAAACAGCTATAAGTATAGTTGGTCCAATGTTCAGTGTCACCTACAGGTGACAGAGTGTTTTTTATAACATGATAACATATGCAAGAGTAATCACACAGCTATCTTGGCATGTTGCCTTTATTTAGCAACCTTTTGGGTTGCTCTAAAAGCCCACTGTATTCATTTACTTACCTTTTTATTCTTTTGGCAGCCATTTTTGGTGATGGGACTTGAGAATTTGGAGAAAATCCTTCAGTGCACAGTCTTCAACGCCATGGCACTGCTGCAAATGTAAACAATGGCCCCATTGGAGTATATCAAAGAAAACGTATATGATTGAACATGAAAGAAAGCGAAATTAAAGGATAAACAAAAATAAATAACAGAACTACACGCAGACAAAAGTCTGTCACCTCTAGGTGACACTGAGCGCTGAAGGGTTAATATAAAGCCTGTTAATTTCTTCGGTGGTGGACAGCTTCGAGGCTGTTTAATAATCATAATTAGTGATCTTGTAAATTAACAAAACAGCTATTTGTGATTGTATTTGTTTACTGTGCGTAGGATTCCCGGACGGAGTGGAAAAATTTGGGCGGCTTTTCCGATACCCTACGCCCCTGTCCACCCAGCAGTGAATGGGTACTAGGTATTAATCGGGGGTTGTGTCCCGTCTCCTGGGGTCTGTTCCCTTCTCCTATAATTCCTTCCCTCTCCTGCCTCTCTCCGGCATATGACCACAGACGTTGCGCCGACTAAACGAAACTTTCCAACTTTCTGTGCGTAGGCTAGCATACAGTATTCACGAAATCGGACACGCCATGTGGCTGCAGGTTGCCGTTGCGCTATTATGCTCACTTCAGACTTGGGTGAACCGAGTATAGGATGTACTACCGAGAGACATATCAGAATCATGTATCCACCACACCATTTATCACTTGTATGCCACGAACTGCATTGACAAGTCCATCACTACCATCATTATCATTATTGCCCTCATTATCATCATTATCAGCATCATCATCCATCTCCGAGATCCATCTCCGAGGTTACCCTCTGATCAATCGCTATATTATGAAGCACAGCACAAGCCATGGTAATTCTTTTTGATGTCCGTAGCTCTGTACGGAATGGTGTTTTTAGGCAATCAAATCTACTCTTCAACACCCCAAATGATCTTTCAACACAGTTTCTTGTTGTAACATGAGCTGCATTATATTTTCTTTCTCTTTCACCCTGAGGATTTTGTATGGGGGTCAACAAGTATGAGCGGCATGGATAGCCAGTCCCCGAGTAAATACATACCTCTGTAATTTCCTTCTTCAAGTGTGGTACAAATGGGGGAGTTTTAAACAATCCTGGCATCATGCACACTACCTGGCCAACTGCAAATAATATTTGTAAATTTCAAATTGTAATCACACACAGCCTTAACATTCAGTGACATGAAATCCTTCCTGCATCTGTAATATTCAGCATGATCTCCTCCTGTTTTTTTATGGGTATATGCGTGCCATCAATACACCCAAGGACACCTGGCATTCCTGAAATAGTGTAGAAATCTTGTGCTTTTTGGTGAGCTTCATCCGGGTCTGGAAACTGTATGTGGATTGGTGAAAGAGATGCAATCATCTGTGACATGCGCTTCACAAATCTGCTTACAGAGGCTGCTGATATTTCAGAACAAATAACAACACAAAGTTGAAAACTTCCAGCGGCAAGATAGCGCAGTGCTGATAGGAGCTGTAGCTTCAGTGACACAATGCATCCTGTGGACAATTGATAAATGCATGTATCATGATTTGAATCATGAGCTGTTTCCAATATATATATATATATATATATATATATATATATATATATATATATATATATATATATATATATATATATATATATATATATATATATATATATATATATATATAAAACAGAAAATGGGAAGACACAAAAAAATGCTCTTAAAAAATAACAGATTTGTACCAATTAGTAGCTCATCAATTGCTTAATGACCTTATCACTGTGACTGCTGCATCCATCCATGCACTCGTGCCTGAAGAAGCATTAACCAAACTCTTCCAGTCTTGAGACAGTTGCCTGCCTCTATGCGAATTTGCATATATGCTCTATCCACAGACATATCCATACAACATGTAAGTACCTCTGCCATTTTTTTCCTCGGAGCAATTGGATGTAGCTGCTCAAGTAGATTAGTCACAGCATCCTTGCTGAGCCTGTATAGAGGTTTTGCAGCTGACGTCTATAGTGGGGGTGCGCGGGCCTGCACGGTCATCTTGGTGGTCAGTGACGGTGGTCACTTATCAAAGCAAACCTGTGGCGGCTGCACAAGTCATCAGTGTGTTCGTCATGGGATACGTATGCTGTGCGGTTGGATGTTCTAACCGACACGGAGAGATGCTGTGTCATTTTATAGATTTCCAGCGAATCCAGAAGGGCGGGGGAAGTGGATAGCAGCTGTGAGGAGGGAAAACTGACGGCCATCTGCTTCATCTCGACTCTGCAGAGCGCATTTTGTCAGAGGTAAATATTACAGGCAAGACTGATCAGATTATTTCATGAGGTGACACTCATTTTGGTATTGCCCTGGGTCCCCTAGCGTGTTGTGTGGCGGGATTTACTCTGGAACAGGATATACATGAGCTGGCGGAGGTAAACACGCATGGCGGCGTTCAAGTAGGGAAGAAAATAGGAAAGGAAATTCAGTGGAGGCAAAGTGCACAGAGGGACAGAGCTCAGTGCTGGGTGGAGTATATAAGTGTACGCAGGGAAGTGACCCTCAAAGAGTGCGTAGTGTAAGGTGACTTGCCGTGACCTGCCCTCACCTGTTTGCCTGCCTGTGCTGCCTACCTGGGCATCACTGGTCAGCAACAGGAGATCGGCAAGGCAGAAGGACAGATCGTCAACCGACCAGCCAGGCAGTCAGCCAACCAACGAATCAGCCAGTCAACCAGCCAGCCAACCATCCAATCAGCCAGTCAGTCAACCACCCAGTCAGTCATCCAGTCAACCAGTCAGACATCCAGTCGGTCAGTTAGGCATTCAGTTTACCAATCAACCCACCAGGCAACCAGTCAACCCACCAGTCAGCCAGCCAGCTAGACAGCCAGCCTACCAGTCTCCTCCTCCAGAAGCACTGATTTTTTCGATGTATCTTAGCTTCGCAGCATTCTCAAGCGATCTCTCATAATCACTTAACACAAATAAGAAACATAAGAACATAAGAACGCAGGAGTCTGCAAGAGGCCGGTAGGCCTGTACGAGGCAGCTCCTTTGACCCTAAGCTTCCGTGTATCTAACCCCAACTAATATCGCTGTCCATGAATTTGTCTAATCTATTTTTGAATGTGACAATTGTATTGGCACTCACCACATGACTGCTAAGCCTATTCCACTCATCCACCACCCTGTTAGAAAACCAATTTTTGCCTATGTCCCTGTTGAATCTGAATTTATCCAGTTTAAACCCATTACTTCGTGTCCTACCCGGTTCTCTTACCAACAAAACCTTATGAATATCTCCCTTATTAAAGCCCTTCATCCATTTATAAACCTCGATCATGTCTCCACGCACCCTTCGCCTTTCTAGAGAATACAAGTTTAACTTTTTGAGTCTTTCTTCGTATGGCAAGTTTTTCAACCCCTGAATCATCTTAGTCATCCTCCTCTGCACCGATTCTAACATTTTGATATCCATTCTATAGTAAGGTGACCAGAACTGAACCGCATAGTCAAGATGAGGTCTAACTAATGCTAAATATAGTTTGAGGAAGACTTTGGGGCTTCTGTTGCCTACGCTCCTTGAAATAAATCCCAGTACCTTATTAGCTCGATTTCTAGCTTGAATGCATTGTGCCCTTGGACGGAGATCAGAGCTCACTAAGACCCCTAAATCCCTCTCGCACCCAGACCTGCTTATGAGAGTGTCATTTAAGCAATAGTTATGTGAGGGGTTGTTCCTTCCTACACTCAGAATACTGCACTTCCCTACATTGAACTCCATCTGCCATTTATCCGCCCAGTCATACAATCTGTTGAGTTCACCTTGGAGAATACTAGCGTCCTGATCCGACTCAATTACTCTACCGATCTTGGTATCATCTGCAAATTTACTAACATCACTACTAATTCCTGTATCTAAGTCATTGATATAAATATTAAACAAAAGTGGACCTAATACCGAACCTTGTGGGACCCCACTCGTAACACATCCCCAGTCAGATCTTTTACCATTGATTTGCACTCTTTGCTTCCTATTGCTAAGCCACGCCTTGACCCAGTTCAAAACTTTACCCTCTACTCCGTGAGCCTGTAATTTAAGCAACAGTCGTTGGTGAGGAACTTTGTCAAACGCTTTACTAAAATCAAGATAGATTACATCATAATTTTCATCTCGGTCAACCGCCTCAAATACTTTATTTTAAAAGGACAAGAGATTGGTGAGGCATGACCTACCTTTTGTGAACCCATGCTGCGAGCCGTGAATTAAGCTATGTTTCTCTAAATGCTCTCGAATGTTCCTGGCTATTATGGACTCCAGCATCTTGCCTATAACCGATGTTAAGCTAATTGGGCGATAGTTTGAAGCAACTGACCTGTCCCCCTTTTTAAAAATCGGCGTCACATTAGCTTCTTTCCATAGGCTCGGCACATAGCCAGTATTTACCGACATCTTAAAGATGTCAGTTAGTGGGTCACTGAGTACATCACCTAATTCCTTTAATACCCTCGGAAATATCCCGTCAGGACCTGGCGACTTGTTCTTCTTAAGCTTATCTATCTCATCCTGAACTACTTGCCTGGTAATGATTATATCTCTCAATTTGTCGCCATCCCCGCCCTCGTACACCTGAACTCTTTCCGGTATAGTTGTTCGATCCTCCTGTGTGAATACTGAAAGGAAGTAGTCGTTCAACAATGTGCTCATATTTTCGTAATTTTCTACTAGCTCCCCTGTGTTTGTTTTCAGCGGTCCAATTTTCTCCCGTGTTTTTGTTCTATACATCTGAAAGAAGCCCTTAGGATTACTTTTCGCCTCATTTGCTACTTTGATCTCATAGTCCCTTTTTGCTATCCTGGTGTTTTTCTTAACTAATCTAGATAGTTCGACGTACCGGCCCCTGAGATGTGTTTCCCCATTCTTTATTTTCTGATAAATTCCCTTCTTTAACCCAATCTCGTGTTTTAGTCCACGAGTCATCCACTTAGGATCATTGTTTTCTTTTCTAAGTGTTCGCTGTGGAATATGCTCTCCTTGCCCCTCTACTATTACTCTAACTAAGTTATTGTAAGACATTTCTACCTGGTTCTCCTGGCTCTCCAATCCGCAGTTCTGGCCCTCATGAATCCCTAAATTATCCCAGTTTACCCATTCAAGATGTCTTCGAAGCCCCTCGTAATTTGCTCTTCTGAAATCTGGCACTAACACTGGGTTTGGTTCGCGGGTTACCGCCCAGTCTAGGCTAAAACGAACCGTTCTGTGATCACTATTTCCTAACTCTCCGCCCACCTCCAACTCACGTAGCAAGTTCCCATTATTGGTTAGGACTAAGTCTAATATGTTATCTCCTCTGGTAGGCTCAGTAACTACCAGCTTAAGGAAATTATCTTGTATAACTTCAAGAAAGTCCTCGGCTTCCAGGTCACCCACTAGGTCTTCCCAGTCTATATTCCTATAATTAAAGTCCCCCATTACGCAGACATTTCTACTCCTACTCGCCCTGCCAATCTCCTGTAGTAATATACTCGTGTCCTGCCTGTTAAGGTTGGGTGGCCTGTATATAACTCCTAGAGTTAGTTTTTCTTTCCCTTTGTAAACGTCCACCCAAACTGATTCTGAATCCATGTTAGTTTTGACTAAATTGTTAACTAAACATTTAAGTGAGTCTTTAACATATAGCGCAACTCCACCTCCCTTTCTGCCCCTTCTGTCTTTGTGAAACATCTGATAACCCGTTATTTTAAATTCTGATCTAAAATTTCTATTAGCAGTGTCTATCCATGTCTCAGTGATCGCTATTATGTCAAAATTTTCTGAACAAGCTTCACCCCTTAGTAAGTCTATCTTGTTTCTGAGGCTCCTGCTGTTAGTATAGAAGATTCTTAGCCCGTCCTCTGTTACTCCCCTAGAATTACTTCTAAGCTGCCTGGTTATATTATGAGCTAGATGTCCCCTCCCATTACTCCTCCCGTTGCTCCCATTACTTATCCCCCCCTTGCCTAACTAAAAAATCCCTCAGGGTACCAAGTGCTCTCTCAAGGGAGTCTGAGAGAGCCTCAACACCCTTGAACGTCAAGTGTATCCGTTCACGGGCGTAGAGGGCGTCGTTGCCAAAGAAGAGGTCCCAATTGTCGACGAACAGCCACCCATTGCGCCCGCAGTGTTCAGCAAGTCTGCTGTTCACTGCTGTCGCCCTGGACAGCCATCCATCGCCAACGCCCCACCTTGATGCTGATGGTCCTGCCATTTGCCTGCGGGTAGTGACTCGGGGATGGGGCACACGTGGTCCGTTTGCTCACTCTGCTGGGGAGGTGACTACCAGCGGGTTTGCAGACGACGCACAAGGTGCAGTGACTTCACTGCAAAACCTCTATTGCTGAATAAACTCCTCGGTAAGGACTTGCAGAGGGTCACTGCGATGACGAGCAATAACACGTGGCACTCTGATTTCATCGATATCTTGTATTGCAGCTGACGGATCTGCTCTTGGAGAGCCTCATGCAAAGCGAACATGCTGCTTATCTGTTAGGATAATAAATACTTATGTTAATGGATTACAACTGCAATATAACATGGGTAAATGCAATATCCATTAGTAACAGAAATTAATTTATTTAAAATTGCAAATTAGCGTCGACCGGGGTGAATTATTGCCCCCGGGAGGCTGAGGTGAATTGATCCGCACCAATAAAAAAAAAATAAATAAATAAAAAAAATGAAGCTGAATGGGAAAAGTTAATACATGGTTTGGAAGTGCCATTCAATAGCTACACAACCAAAGTAAAATGTTTGTTTTACTGAAAAAAAAATTAAATAAAAAAATAAAAAATCTAGTGTCAAAAAAAAGGTGCATTTTTGGAATATGAAAAAAAAAAAAGTTTCAGAAAACATTTTTTTTTATTATTAATGTATCTTAAAACAACTTAATAATTACAAAACTGCATGAAAATAGCATGGTATATAGAAAAATTATTGATCTTGTGAGTGAAATTAAAATGTTTGCTCATTGTCAGGTGAGCTGCAATTAAAAAAAATGGCTCAATTCACCCCGGCGTATTTTGCTACTCTGGGGTAAATTGAGCCACACTATTTTTGTTATTTTCTGTTATTTTTTGTTGTATACACATATTGGTTTGCTTTTGATAGGTAGACAAAGCACTCCACAACGGAGTCCTACTTCATCTGATTAGGAGGGATTTGATGATTTGCCTACCTTCAGCGAATCGGACATGGAACCAAGTGAGGAAGAACGGGGTATTGTTACATTCAGTGCAGAAAAAAATATCAGACCTTGCATAAAAAAAAGAAAGCAGAAGTAGATAAATATTACTGTTTTGATTATGGCAAAGTGTATATTGGGCGCGTGTTGGACATTGGAAAAGGTAGCGCCAAAATGACTTTCTTGGAAGAAAAAAAACAAGTAACAAGTGTGACTGGCCAAAAAGAGTAGACACTGATGAAAAAGTGAGCATGAAGTATATCTTTGCTGGCCCAATAAACATGATAGGCACAACACCCTTCCATGTTGAAGGTGTTGATGAGGCCTACAAACCAAAAAGTTCAATAGTACAGCTAGTGATAACTAGCTGAACTTGCTTCTATTGAAGCCTTTATATATCAGTGTACATTTTGCTACTGTAAAAGCTAGATCTAAGTTAGTTATGTACTAAGATAAGTAAAAATCACTCAAATACATCAAAAATACATTCAAGAAGCTCAACATGAAAAAAAAAACTGAAGTGGATCGATTCACCCCAGAATGGTTGCTAGGGGCCGCTTTTGCAGTCACTCTGTTTTTATCGTTACTAATAGCAGGGATCGACGCTATAATTTTCAACGTGAAACTGGCCTATGGGGTAGTGGCGGCTGCAGGGGAAGCGGGAGGTGTTGTAAGTGTGGCAAGGTGCAGGGCTAGGCTAACCCCGCAGCCACCACTACCCCATCGGCCAATTTAACGTATACATACTATAGCGGCGATCACCACCATTGGTAACGATCGCAACGACTGTGAAAGCGTCCCCAAATTCACCCCGGACCATTATGAAAAGGTAAGCCACCTTTTAGGACTAATAACTACTATTTTTTCATTCTGTGGAACACCATCTCTCCTCCTCTAAACTTCATCTTCTCTTCCTCACCGAAACAGGTTTCTGAGGCTACTGACAGCAACCTCTACTCTCTTCCCTCTTACTATCCCTATCCTAAATTTCAATCCGAAGCTGGATGTTGCGCCTACGTGCGCAACGACATCACTTGCTCTCGTGCCCACGACCTTGACTCTTCTGAATTTTCCACCATTTGGCTAAAACGTCATTGTCATTCTATTACAATTTACATCTGTGCTGTTTATCTCTCACCTAACTCTACTAACTATGTAAAATTCTTTGACTATTTGAATTCTAAAGTGGAGCACATCTTGACACTCTCCCTTCGCTGAAATCTCCATCTTGGGAGATTTCAATGTTCACCACCAGCTTTGGCTTCCATCTTTCACTGACCAGCCTGGTGAACAAGCCTACAACTTTGCTGTCCTCAACGACCTAGAGCAGTTGGTTCAACACCCTACACGTATTCGCGACCGTCTTGGAGACAGGCCCAACATTCTAGACCTCTTCCTTACTTCTAATACTTCTGCTTACTCTGTTAAACTGTTCTCTCTGTTGGGCTCCTCCGATCATAACCTTATTTCTGTTTCCTGTCCTATCGCTCCTGTACATCCTCTGGACCCACCGAAGAGGCGATGCTTCTGGCGTTTTGCTTCAGCTCGGTGGGACGACCTGAGGATGTACTTTTCCGATTTCCCATGGAATGATTACTGCTTCCAGGAGAGAGATCCCTCTGTGTGTGCCCAGCGCATCTCAGAGGTGATTGTCTCTGGAATGGAGGCATACATTCCACGTTCTTTCTCTACTCCTCATGCTAAAAAAGCCTTGGTTTAATCATGCTCGTTCTCGTGCTATTAAAGATAGAGAGGCAGCTCACAAAAGGTTCCAGAGCCTTCGAACTCCCGCTAACTATGACCTTTACATTTCAGCCCGGAATCGTGCCAAATGTATTCTCCGACTTACCAAAACTTCTTTTATCAATAGAAAATGTCAACACCTTGGTTCTTCTAATTCTTCCCGTGACTTCTGGCATCTAGCCAAAAATATCTCCTCCAATTTCACTTCTTCCTCTTTCCCTCCTCTCCTTAACCCTGATGTCAGCACTGCCGTTTCATGTCTCTAATGCTGAACTCTTCGCTCAAACTTTCTGTAAGGACTCCACCTTGGACGATTCTGGGCATATTCCTCTTACTCACCCCCCCTCTGACTCATTTATGCCTGTTATTAAGATTCTTCCAAATGATGTTTTCTATGCCCTCTCTGGCCTCAACTCTCAGAAGGCTTATTGACCTGATGGAGTGCCTCCTATTGTCCTTAAAAACTGAGCTGCAGTGCTGACACCCTGCCTGGTCAAACTCTTACGTCTCTGCCTATCAACATGTACCTTTCCTTCCTGCTGGAAGTATGCCTTTGTACAGCCTGTGCCTAAGAAGGGTGACCGTTCCAATCCCTCAAACTACCGCCCTATAGCTTTACTTTCCTGTTTATCTAAAGCTCTTGAATCAATCCCTTACCGGAAGACTCAAAAGCACCTTTCCACTTCTAACCTTCTATCTGATCGCCAGTATGGGTTCCGCAAGGGGCGTTCTACTGGCGATCTTCTTGCTCTCGTAACTGACTCCTGGTCGTCCTCTCTTAGCCGTTTCGGTGAAACTTTCTCAGCTGCGCTAGACATATCGAAAGCCTTCAATAGAGTGTGGCACAAGTCTTTGCTTTCTAAACTGCCCTCTTTCGGATTATTTCCCTCTTTCTGATCGTTTATCTTCCAGTTTCCGTTCTATCTCTGCGGTGGTAGACGGTCACTGTTCTTCAGCTAAACCTATCAACAGTGGTGTTCCACAGGGCTCTGTCCTATCACCCACTCTCTTCCTGTTATTCATCAATGATCTTCTTTCCATAACAAACTGTCCTGCTCACTCATATTCTGACGACTCCACTCTGCATTATTCAACTTCTTTCAATAGATGACCCTTTCAACAGGAAGTACACGACTCCAGACTGGAGGCTGCAGAACGCTTAACCTCAGACCTTGCTATCATTTCCGATTGGGGCAGAAGGAACCTTGTGTCCTTCAGTGCCTCAAAAACTAAATTTATCCACCTATCAACTCGACACAATTCTCCAAACACCTATCCCCTATTCTTCGACAACACTCAGCTATCTTTATCTTCAAAACTAAACATCCTCGGTCTATCCTTTACTCAAAATCTCAACTGGAAACTTCACATCTCCTCTCTCGCTAAATCAGTTTCCTCGAGGTTGGGCGTTCTGTATCGTCTCCGCCAGTTCTTCTCCCCCAAGCAGTTGCTATCCATATACAGGGGCCTTGTCCGTCCTCTTATGGAGTATGCATCTCATGTGTGGGGGGGCTCCACTCACACAGCTCTTCTGGACAGAGTGGAGTCTAAGGCTCTTCGTCTCATCAGCTCTCCTCCTCTTAAATTTCGTCGCGATGTTGCCTCTCTTTCTATCTTCTATCGATATTTCCACGCTGATTGCTCTTCTGAACTTGTTAACTGCATGCCTCCCCCCCTCCCGCGGCCCCGCTGCACACGACTTTCTACTCATGCTCATCCCTATACTGTCCAAACCCCTTATGCAAGAGTTAACCAGCATCTTCACTCTTTCGTCCCTCACGCTGGTAAACACTGGAACAATCTTCCTTCATCTGTATTTCCTCCTGCCTACGACTTGAACTCTTTCAAGAGAAGGGTATCAGGACACCTCTCCTCCCGAAATTGACCTCTCTTTCGGCCACCTCTTTTGATTTTTTTTTAAGGAGCAGCGAGTAGCGTTTTTTTTATTATTGTCTCCTTTTTTTGTGTGCCCTTGAGCTGTCTCTTGTTGTAAAAAACAAAAATATTTTAAGCATATTTTTTTTCTTTACAGAATATGCAGCACCAGATAAAGAATCTAATCACCAAATTTGGTGGGATTTTATAAATTATTATAGGAAATATAATGAAATATTAAAAAAACGGGCTCATATTCACCCCACTCGACGCTACTAGTATGCATAATAAATCGTACAAGGCATAGAGTAAGGAAAATGTTAAGTTTATACCATATGCTGAGATGTGCATGGCTTCAGTGCTCATCTATGTGATATTGGCTTGTGTGCTTATGATGGGTAAGAACCCATTACCCCAGGACACAATGCCAGTGTCACAACTGGTTTATCACAGTTTACCTTCCCCGGGGTTCCCAAGGTCGCTATTTGAATCCATGCCCACTATAAAATAATGGTCATAATCGTCACTTAATTGCTCCCTTTCACCTGTGAGACAGCTCTTAATGGCCAGATTATATGTCCTTTTAGCTCTATCTTTTTACAAAGACCATCATGTCCTTATTAAATGTAAATATGAAGTGGAGATGAATAGGTTAGGTTGGGTACTGTCCCCAAGAGAAAACCAGCACAACCCAAACAACACTCCTAACCTAACCTATTCTCCCCAACTCGGTTTATGAATTATAGATATCAAATTACAGTTTGTGAATAAATGGAACTAGAAGAGTGAAATATATGATTGGGAAAGGCTTCAAGAATTTTACCAGCCATTTGATTAACCTCGGCAAACTCAATAAATGGATAACCTCAGTAGACCAATGTAACGAAATGTGGAGACACGGGGATGAGTGGGCAAAGCCCCTCCATCTAGAGGTTCATGCACTGTCACCTGTCTTTTCCTAAGGGGGTCGAGGCGGGCGAAGCCCCCTGTTAGGAGGTTCATGTTCCTTCACCTATCAGTGACCATGTTACCTCTTTTGTTATATTATTCGTTTTATAGTAACTGCGGCTAAGTGTTATGTTTTGTGATAAGGGCACGAACTGCTATTTTTCGTCAGGTCCGGTGTACCGTTGCCTGCTTTCTCCAGTTGATTGAAGTAGTTGAGATAACACAATAGCCCTTTAAGGTAAGTGATGTGGATTATGTTTTGGCCAAGCGGAGCCGTTAAGTTCACTTTGAGTTCACTTAATTTACTCTCTCCCTCTCTCTCTGGTATATTAAACACTCGTAGCGTTTTAACTATATTAACAGTTTTACAGAATAATTACAGTTTTTGTGAGCAGTCGTACGCACACCCCGAACAGTGATCTGCTCGACACCGCCGCCCACTGTCTTCTGCCGGCCTCAGCCCGGCTGCACGAATAATCCGGTGCCCAGGCTTGTCAGATCAGCACCGTTCCCAGGGCAAGGAGCACCTCCTAAGCACAGCCTAGCACCTACGTGTTAGTAAACATCCTGTGGCGTGGCTGTGCCATGATGTTGCGACACATACAGTCACATATTCACATGTACATTATACTATACACATTACATCGCTCGATCACCTAAAAGTCGCGACCCCGCGACTCACCTGACCTTAAAAATTAGTGTACCTATCCATGTTACAGACGCGCAATGTGTACTAGCAAAGCCAGGTTATGGTTGCTTTAAATAATTATATGCAAGTCAGAGCCGCCTAACGATACAACATCGGGACATGTCCATGATAATACAAATAATCATGGAAGTAACAAGAAATGGGTAAAGTACATACAGGTTGAGGCAAACGGGGCTAGAGTCGTGGACGTGGAAGCTGAGTTCTATTCCGAGAAAACAAAATAATAGATCGAATAAGTATTTACATGATACATTCTAGAAAAATAAATTGACTAAACTGTCATTAGGATACATGGTAATGGAGCTATTTGGAATAATAAAAAGAAAAAGGAAAAATCCTTGAAGAAGATCTGCTACAATCTGAACCTTCGAGTCACACCTTGACAAAACTGTCGCAGAGAAACACTCATCCGGCGCGTGACAATCAATTGCCAGTTTCGTTATCTTCGGCACGCCTTTGAGACGGGCGGGGTTTACAACAATAGATGAGGGTGTGTGAAAAGAGGTAATGTTATCCGTAGAGTCTCTTAATAGTTACAATGTGATAACAAGCACAAGCCTGGAGAGCCTTAGAAGCATCGGTTGTCAGCACCACCAACTCCTAATACTCCGTTTTTCAGGTCTACAGTAATATAAAAGAAAATCCTGTCACCAAGCTGTGAAATCACCGTTGTAACAAATCTCACTGAAATATATAAATCCAGCATAATTGAGTAAAGTAATTCCAGCATTAATAAACATCAAATTAAAAAGACAAATTTCCACCTATCTTCCGATCGTAACGAACGTGGATGACTGACAACTTTGATGTCAAAAATAATTTCCGTAACGGTTAACAATGGCATGTCAAGGAAAAGATAAATAAGACTTGTCTGCATACTACCAAAGCTGACAGATATTCACATGCTTGTTACAATAAAAGTTAGGGACAGCATCTGCTCAAGTGTAGTTAAGTCTGTCCTTGCAGAGAAAAATGTATGTTTCAAGCAGAAGCATATGAGGTTCAAGGTTAAAAAGTACCTATCCCTATGTTAGTCTACATCCACGGTTATTGCGGTCCCAAACAACTAAGGAGACTGACTGCCCTACATCAACTCAGCAAGAAAAAGAAAATAGTAAGAGTGAAAAGTATTACTCAAGCACTCCCCCCTCGCATGAGAAAAAAAGATGCAGGCAAAAGCTAAGTGTTGAGACCCGCTGATGGGCTCTAAAGGGAGACAACACACTGCTTGCACTAGCGACAATTGACTTAAGATTCTGGTACTTTCGGAGTATTTAAAGGATTTCGTAAGTTGGGGTGATGAAACGGTGTCGCGTTTCTTACATTTATTTTAGTTTACCTTAATACTACTTTAACATTATAAAAGATAAAAATTATTGTTAAAACCAGCGACTGTCTTACGAGACTCAATGAGTCTTCCGGCTTTCTCTCACTGCTGGTTAATACTGTTAATACTGTTATAACACGGAGAACTTCTCAAAAATCACACAATAAATTGTCACAGAAATATAATCACTTAGATTCTAATAATCCTAAACAGAACTACTAACACAATAGAACACAATTGATACGCTTTCCTCTACGGTCCCGCTTCACTCCATACTCACAGTAAAACAGATGAATGCTCTGCTCATGTTGTCTAAGGGTGGACAACTGAGTTTGGTAGTGTACAGAGAGCTAGCAGAGTGCTGGCTGATCTGAGGTTTATCCTGCAGGATGCTCTTTATATATGGGGGGGCTGGACATGACATACTACATACATAACGGGAGTAACATGGGAGTCTTCCGTTCCTAACCGGCATGGTCTGTAAGGCTAGGTCACGCGCCTGAATTTACAAGATAATGAGCTAGGGGAAGCACCGATTGATTTTATGTACAAGGGACATAGGGGTGAGTATCCTAGGGGCATCCTTAGGGTATGTAGCTTACAATTAAGGAATTCTAATCCTTATATTGAGGAGGGTAGCTTCCACGCGAGAAGTGAATCACCGAGCGGCTCGGCTTACGTGAACCTTTTAGTGACTCGTCGGTCGCGTGTTAAGAACATAATAACATAAGAACATAAGGAAACTGCAAGAGGCCGGGTGGCCTACACAGGGCAGCTCCAGAATCCCCCCCACTACTCACGATGGGTGAGGTGTAGTTACAGGGGTTACAGGTAGAGGCTTGATCCTCGTTATACCGGCGGTACTAGGTACGCATCCAGTACCCCGTCACCTTACTGCACCCACACCTCACTGCCACCTGTCGTCCTCGTCCATGTAGCTATCCAGTCTACTCTTAAAACAAGCTATCGTCCCTGCACTAACTATGTGATTGCTGAATCTATTCCATTCCCCCACCACCCTATTACTAAACCAATGCTTGCCTATATCTCTCCTAAATCTATACTTTTCTAATTTAAATCCATTACTGCGAGCTCTATCCTGCTGGCTAATTATCAGTACTTTACTTATATCGCCTTTGTTGTAACCCTTGACCCATTTGAATACTTCTATCAGATCTCACCGCACTCTCCGTCCCTCTAGTGAATGTAAGTTTAGATGTTTCAGCCTATTTTGATATGGGAGGCTCCTCAGCCCCTAAATCATCTTGGTCATCCTCCTCTGAACTGATTCTAGCAAGTTGATGTCCATTCTGTAGAGGCAACTCCTTTGACCCTAAGCTCCCGTGTATCTAACCCCACATAATATCGCTGTCCATGAATTTATCTAGTCTATTTTTGAATGTGACAATTGTATTGGCACTCACCACGTGACTGGTAAGCCTATTCCACTCATCCACCACCCTGTATGTAAACCAGTTTTTGACTGCGTCCCTGTTGAATCTGAATTTATCCAGTTTAAACCCATTACTTCGTGTCCTACCCGGTTTTCTTACCAACAAAACCTTATGAATGTCTCCCTTATTAAAGCCCTTCATCCATTTATAAACCTCCAGCATGTCTCCACGCACCCTTCGCCTTTCTAGAGAATGCAAGTTTAACTGTTTGAGTCTTTCCTCGTATGGCAAGTTTATCAACCCCTGAATCATCTTAGTCATCCTCCTCTGCACCGATTCTAGCATTTTGATATCCATTCTATAGTAAGGTGACCAGAACTGAACCGCATAGTCAAGATGAGGTCTAACTAATGTTAAATATAGTTTGAGGAAGACTTCGGGGCTTCTGTTGCTTACGCTCCTTGAAATAAATCCCAGTACCCTATTTGCTCGATTTCTAGCTTGAATGCATTGTGCCCTTGGACGGAGATCAGAGCTCACTAAGGCCCCTAGATCCCTCTCGCACCCAGACCTGCTTATGAGAGTGTCATTTAAGCAATAGCTATGTGAGGGGTTGGTCCTACCTACACTCAGAATACTGCACTTCCCTACATTGAACTCCATCTGCCATTTATCCGCCCAGTCATACAATCTGTTGAGTTCACCCTGGAGAATACTAGCGTCCTGACCCGACCCAATTACTCTACCGATCTTGGTATCATCTGCAAATTTACTAACATCACTACTAATTCCAGTATCTAAGTCATTGATATAAATAATAAACAAAAGTGGACCTAATACCGAACCTTGTGGGACCCCACTCGTAACACATCCCCAGTCAGATCTTTTACCATTGATTTGCACTCTTTGCTTCCTATTGCTAAGCCACGCCTTGACTCAGTTCAAAACTTTACCCTCTACTCCGTGAGCCTGTAATTTAAGCAACAGTCGTTGGTGAGGAACTTTGTCAAACGCTTTACTAAAATCAAGACAGATTACATCATAATTTTCATCTCTGTCAACCGCCTCATATAGTTTATTGTAGAAGGACAAGAGATTGGTGAGGCATGACCTACCTTTTGTGAACCCATGCTGCGAGTCGTGAATTAAGCTATGTTTCTCTAAATGCTCCCGAATGTTCCTGGCTATTATGGACTCCAGCATCTTGCCTATAACCGATGTTAATTGGGCGATAGTTTGAAGCAACTGACCTGGCCCCCTCTTTGAAAATCGGCGTCACATTAGCTACTTTCCATAGGCTCGGCACATAGCCAGTATTTACCGACATCTTAAAGATGCCGGCTAGTGGGTCACTGAGTACATTACCTAATTCCTTTAATACCCTCGGAAATATCTCGTCAGGACCTGGCGACTTGTTTTTCTTAAGCTTATCTATCTCATCCTGAACTACTTGCCTGGTAATGATTATATCCCTCAATTTATCGCCATTCCCGCCCTCGTACACCTGAACCCTTTCCGGTATAGTCGTTCGATCCTCCTTTGTGAATACTGAAAGGAAGTAGTCGTTCAACAATGTGCTCATATTTTCGTAATTTTCTACTAGCTCCCCTGTGTTTGTTTTCAGCGGTCCAATTTTCTCCCGTGTTTTTGTTCTATACATCTGAAAGAAGCCCATAGGATTACTTTTCGCCTCATTTGCTACTTTGATCTCATAGTTCCTTTTTGCTATCCTGGTGTTTTTCTTAACTAATCTCTACTGCACCAGGGGCTCGTCATCGCCGGGATTTGGAATCACTCGGCGTTAACTTCGCTTCCACCGGTGGGGAATCTTATAATATCCCATTTTCTCTCTCCGAGTTGAAGACGGCTTCATCCCAGTGTCATGAATCCTCACCAGGTCCAGACGACATCCCTTATGCTTTCTTACGCCACATGTCTGATTGTGGTTTTACATTTTTATTGGATCTTTACAATTTCATTTGGCGTACCGGTGATTTTCCATCTCTGTGGAGTGTGGCTGTAATTCTCCCTTTTCTGAAGCCTGGGAAAGATCATCTCCAAGCACTCACTATCGTCCTATTTCTTTAACATCCTGCATTTGTAAAGTGATGGAGAAGATGGTGAATGTCAGGCTTATGTGGTACTTGGAGAGCCGGAATTTATTGACCCCGGTGCAATATGGTTTCCGAAAGGTGCGCTCCACTTCGGATGCTCTTTTATCCTTGGAATCCTCAGTTTGTGAGGCGTTTTGCCAATGATCACCACCAGGTGACCGTGTTTTTTGATCTGGAGAAGGCCTATGACACCGCTTGGTGTCACGGAATTTTACTTAACCTGTTTGAGTTTGGTCTTTGTGGCCGTCTCCCTGTTTTTATTCAGGAGTTTTTATCTCGTCGTCTTTTACGGGTTAGAGTGGGGAGTACTCTTTCCGAGGTTTGTCCACTTGAGGATGATGTACCACAGGGAATTATTCTCAGTGTTACGCTATCTGCTGTGGCTATTAATGGAGTCGTTGGTGTCCTGCTTGACGGAGTTAATAGCTCCTTATATGTAGACGATTTATCCATTTCGTTTTCTGCGGCAAGGATGTCGTTGATTGAACGAAAACTGCAATTGACTATTAATAGAGTCGCCAATTGGGCAAATACGCGCGGCTTTCGATTTTCGTCCTCAAAGACAGTAGCTATGCATTTCTGTCGTCTTCGAGGCGTTCATCCGGACCCTGACTTATATCTTGGTAATAGGCGACTGTCCTGTGTAGAGACGACTCGTTACCTCGGTCTTTTATTTGATAGCCGCCTAACCTGGGTGCTTCATTTACGTTACGTTAAGGCGGTCCAAGTTGGAATATGGCTGCGAGGTATACTCCTCCGCCAAGGAGGCTCACCTACGCGTGTTAGACTCAGTACATCATGCCGGGGTCCGCTTGGCTACTGGTGCATTCCGGTCTTCACCGACACCTAGCCTCCTCGTGGATGCTGGCGTCCTGCCTATGGATTTGAGACGCCAGTCCTCTCTATTCCGTTGCTGGCTCCGCGTCCAACGCCTTCCAGAATCAGTTCCTTGTGTGTCAATTTTGCGGGATTCCCGTTCGCCTGCATATGATGAGCGACCTAGTCTCCCTAAACCTTTTGGGTTTCGGGTAGCGTCTGCCATGACACCGTTGTCTTTCCCTCCCATTCCTATCTGCCTTTATCGAATACCTAGGGTTGGATACTGGCAGTTGCCCGATAGTAAGGGGGATTTACCGCCATCTGCGTCCCGAGCCTTATTTTTAGAGCATTTCACTGAACACTCGGACTCCATTCCTGTCTTTACTGATGGCTCTAAATTGGATGCTGGAGTTGGCTTTGGTGTTGTGTTCCCCTCCTTCTGTCGGGGAGGTAGTCTGTATTCTGTTGCTTCTGTATTTATTGCAGAGTTGTCTGCAATAGTCCTCTCTTTACAGATTATTTTTACCCTTCCTGTGGACTCTTATACGATTTTTAGTGATTCTCGTAGCGCTCTTTCTGCGCTGGGCTCCTTTACTCCCTCTGTTAATCCCCTAGTTTTATCTGCTCTCGAGTGGCTGTATTTGCTCAGCAACAGGGGATATCGCGTTGGGTTTTGTTGGGTTCCAGGACACGTTGGCGCACACGGGAACGAACGAGCTGATGGACTTGCAAGGGAGGCAGCAACTAGAGCTGCCCCTCCTAGTGCTGTCCCATGTACAGATATGTTTCCAGAGATTCGCAAGGCAATTCTTGCCAGTTGGCAGGAGAGGTGGAATGCTCGGGGTGCGACTTCCAAAATGGGAGAGATTACCAGGACTGTGTCTCGTCCTTGGTCATACGAAAGTGTCCGTGACCGTCGCTCGCAGACAGCCTTGACCCGTCTTCGGACGGGTCATACGCGTCTAACACATGGTTACCTCATGTCCCGGGGAGTGCAGCCTTATTGTGATGACTGCTTGGTTCCCCTGACCGTGCGGCACTTGCTGGTCGAGTGCCCCAGTTTGAGAGACCTGCGAGTGAGATACCTCGCAGTGTCGGGGAGAAGACGGATCATTCCGTCTCTCGCTGATGCTGGGAGGGAGATGCCTTTCCCCGGGGCATGAGGTACTTCTCTTTATGGAAGAGGCTGGCCTTCTCCATGAGCTATGACCATTTTCTGTGTGATTTGTTTTGTCTCGTTTTGTTTGGCTTTGCTCTTAGTTTACTTTTTTAGGTTCCTTTTTTAGCCCTTTTAGTTTAGTTTTTTTTTCTTCCTTTTTTTAGTTTTTAACTCATTGAATGCGGCGCCATATGACCCTGGCTGTTGCGGCGCCTAATTTAAATCAATCAATCTTAACTAATCTAGATAGTTCGACGTACCGGCCCCTGATATGTGTTTCACCATTCTTTATTTTCTGATAAATTCCCTTCTTTAACCCAATCTCGTGTTTTAGTCCACGACTCATCCACTTAGGATCATTGTTTTCTTTTCTAAGTGTTCGCTGTGGTATATGTTGTCCTTGCCCTCTACTATTACTCTAACTAAATTATTGTAAGACATTTCTACCTGGTTCTCCTGGCTCTCCAATCCGCAGTTCTGGCCCTCATGAATCCCTAAATTATCCCAGTTTACCCCTTCAAGATGTCTTCGAAGCCCCTCGTAATTTGCTCTTCTGAAATATGGCACTAACTTTGGGTTTGGTTCGCGGGTTACCGCCCAGTCTAAGCTAAAACGAATCGTTCTGTGGTCACTATTTCCTAACTCTCCTCCCGCCTCCAACTCACGTATCAAGTTCCCATTATAGGTTAGGACTAAGTCTAATATAATAGTTCCTCTGGTAGGCTCAGTAACTATCTGCTTAAGGAAATTATCTTGTATAACTTCAAGAAAGTCCTCGGCTTCCAGGTCACCCACTAGGTCTTCCCAGTCTATATTCCTATAATTAAAGTCCCCCATTACGCAGACATTTCTACTCCTACTCGCCCTGCCAATCTCCTGTAGTAATATACTCGTGTCCTGCCTGTTAAGGCTGGGTGGCCTGTACATAACTCCTAGAGTTAGTTTTAGAGTTAGTGTTGACAGCTGGTCTGGGGACGCTCTGGCGCCTCGTTTGTTTATCCTCCGGAGGCCTGGCTGTGTTCAGTTGTTATTGAGTGTTCTTGAATGTTCTTGTGGGAGGGAGATATTTAGCGTTCTATACCGCTGTCGCCCTCGGTGGATGTTGAGGTGGATGATGGTGATACTGCATCAATCGTATTGTGTGATGTCGCGTCCCGCGGGGCACCACATACCTCCCCGTTAAGATAACGCCACGTCCTCGTGGCACGAAGCGCTCCGCCGGGCGGACGACCATCGTGGACCAAGACGGCGACGGCGTAAGTGCAGGGGAGGAGGCCCGCCAGAGGCGAGGCCCGAAGAGACGGAAGCAGGCCATTCCACAGGCGACGAGGAGAACCCCCGCGGCGGAGAATCCAAGGAGCAGCCACCCCCACCAAGGAAGGATGGGGGTGATGGTGGGCCCCGGAGTGACGGATTCCTCTAGCGCGTGAAGCGCCGGAGGAAGGTCCAGCGGGGAGGGTCACAGCTGATCCGGGCGGTGGCGGCGGCGGGGAGGGGAGGCTGCCAAGGGTAGTCCTGGCCAGGAGCGATAAGACCACGTCACGCCCGATGTGAAAGAGGGCGCGATGAACCGTCAGCGGGGCGTCACCGTCCATAGCAGATGCAGGGAGGCTGAAGGCGTCGGAATGGGCACTACAGCCAATACCGAGGCTGAGGAGCCCCGTGCCGTTCAGGGTCTGCTTGTATTTGGAGACAGGGCTGTCCGGGCAGACCATGGTGACCACCTGGGGAGTATTGGTAGCGAGGACCCAGCCCGCAGGAGACGGGATGAAGACCGGGGGGAAGACTCTGAGGAGAGACTTAGACACAGCGAGAGGGCGTCCGGGCGGTCGAGAAAGAGAGCAATCTCGCAGCGCCGGACAGAAGTCGAGTAGACAGGGGCGACAGGGGGACATACATAAAGCAGATGGTGTTTAGTACAGCAGTCTAGAGAGTCTAGGAGCATATAGTGTGTGCGGTCTTCAGAAACCGCGAGGTAGGTGGAAAGCGTGTCGGTGTACAAAAAATATGGCGTGCCATCAAGATGAAAAGGCAACGCGTCCATTTTAAATACATCGAACACATCAGAGGGATCCCCTTTCATGGGGATCTGTAAGTAGAAGTGAAGGGTACCTGAGGAAAGCGTACCTTTAGAAATAACCCTAGAAACATCTCTATATAATGCTAAATATTCATGTGCTGCAGGAAAAAGTAAGTCTGGGTAATGAAGTGAAGCGTTCCTGAGCACACGAAACAATACATTATTGGGAAGGAGGAGAGGGGAAACTTGCGTTTGAGACAGCTGCTGGAGGCCAAGCTTGAGGTTTAAAGTATCATGATTTAGGTCACTAAGTGCTAATTGAATGAGAAGGATAGTCTCCAGAATACGCATTTCCCCTTCAATTTGCAAGGTCCGCAACGAGAACTGACGGATAATGGCCGAAGCCAAAGCCGAGGCTGACTCTAGACGGGAGATGGCAGAGTGAACATGACGGAGGTCCCGAACTGTGGCGTTAAGGACTTCCTGATGGAGGTTAAGCTGACGTCTCTCTTCCGCCGATAGAGTGTAGAGATGGGAGATTTTCCCGTGGATTACGTCTATCTGGGCCTGAGTGGCCGTACCAAAAAGGAGGTTTGCAACCGAGCCAATGAAATCAACGGCTCCCCGCCGCTGGCGAGTTCGAAACGGGCTCTCATCCCTACCACTCATAGCCGACAGGAAGTTGTTGAGATCCTTGAACAATTTTGCAAATTCAGCGTGAAAGGAGTCTAGAGTCCGCCTGAGCAGCCCAATAGTAGGGAATGATTGATTCATATGTTCAATTGACCACGACACTTCCGCGGTCAGACTCGCCACGTTGATGAGAGGACGTTGTATGTCGTCTGTTTTGATGACGACGGGGACAACATAGTAACGTCCTGTCAACAGCATCTTAAGGACGGGGGAGAAGACTAGGCCGGGACGA
>NC_066514.1:18800962-18809142 GCF_024679095.1 Eriocheir sinensis | reverse complement strand
TAAGACCAGACATATATATATAACTATATATATATATATATATATATATATATATATATATATATATATATATATATATATATATATATATATATATATATATATATATATATATATATATATATATATATATATATATATATATATATATATATATATATATATATATATATATATATATATATATATATATATATATATATATATATATATATATATATATATATATATATATATATATATATATATATATATATATATACATAACTTGATGGCCTATTACTGCAAATGAAACTAGACTAATAGCACTGACGATGATAATAATGATAATAAAATAATAATAAAAACAACAACAGCAATACTACTACTACTGCTACTACTATTATTGTAAGAAGAAGAAGAAGAAGAAGAAGAAGAAGAAGAACGCTATAATGAAAGTGTATCTGCGACAGAACTCACTTCACATGAGCGGTAAACAGATAGCTATAGAATCATATAGATAGACAAGAAAATATTATCACAAACCAAGAGAAAAATATATAAAAAAACACTTCCTACATCTTCTCTTATCAGAACGCCACCTCTCCCCCTGCCTCCCAACCTCCCTCTGTAAGTGAAAAATAGGAGGCGGAGGAGGAGGAGGAGGAAAAGATGATGCCTGGACATGGGAAGATCTAGAGTTGTACCGGATGTCAGATTTCCGAGATCCGCGGATGCGGATGTGTACGCGGATGGCATACGTACATATTTTGATTAAAAAAAAAAAAAATACCAGGTCTATCGCGAGCGGGAATTTACGTGCCGTTTACGATGTCTTCCTAATCTCTTCGTGACTGACAACACCCTCCTTGACTTTCCCACCGAGTACAAGGAAAAAGTGTTCCCTTATCTCTGAAGCCACTAAGCACACTTGAGTAGCCGTCGGCGATAATGCTTGACTTAGTAGAGTAGTGAGACTAGAGTAGGAGAGAGAGAGAGAGAGAGAGAGAGAGAGAGAGAGAGAGGACAGACCCCATAATCCAGGCTAGGTGGTCTGTCCTTAAACCTAAGTGATTCTACACTAATCAGATGGCTCCAAATCGTTGCATTTCAACTCTAGTTAATATTATGCAGTGAAGGGGAGCGAGAGGAAGTGAGAGGGAGAGGATGGCAGGCAAAGTCTATATGTACCAAGTCAGGTCACTCTGCCTCTAAAACTGCGACCAGCACGCGCAGCGGGCGGTTTGGGCGGAGCAGCGGGATGACGTCACTTGAAGCCAGTTCAGGGGTGACTAAAGTTGCGGCCGTGTGTGCACTTTGGATGTACATTCTCGCCTTCTTTCACCGCGCATGCAGGCAAGCCACTGACGAAAAAATATGCCTTTTTTATTGTGCTATGCGTGACTGTAATTCCAATGCCTCAAACGGCGGTGTGGGGTGTGAGAGGGGTCATGTTGAAGTGATTGATTTAAATTAGTCCGCCTTTCTTCGTTTTCTCTAAATCCCTGTTTCTACATTCTCTAGTTTGGCTCCAAGCTACGTCACGCATAAGCCACGCCTCTGCCGTGTCTCCTACCACAAACCTGCGTATGACTTGACTTGGTGTATATAGAATTTGATGACAGGAAGCAGCGGGGAAGGGAGAACAAGGAACACGAATAGAAGAGTGGAGAGGGAGAGCATGAGAACTGATCACTTTATTATCTCTCTCTCTCTCTCTCTCTCTCTCTCTCTCTCTCTCTCTCTCTCTCTCTCTCTCTCTCTCGCTGTGTGTGTGTGTGTGTGTGTTTGTGTGTGTCAGTTTACGCAAGTTTTTGTCTTAAGTACACACACACACACACACACAAAGGGGAGAAAACAACACATATAATAGCAATATGATAATAACAACAACAATAACAACAACATCAACAACAACAACAACAACAACAACAACAACAATGCGAAATCTTCAAAGGTGGAGCAACTGTCTCTGAAATTTGACTTTGTAATGGAGGAGGAGATCACAAGAGGGAGGGAGGGAGGTAGAGGGAAGGAGACAGGAAAAGGAGGGAGGGGAGGAGGGAGGAAAAGAGGCAAAGAATATAATGAGGACTGAGATGAAAAGAGGAGAGAATAAGACTAAGAGGATGAGGAGGAGAGGAGTGAGAGGATGGAGAGGGTGAGAAGCAATAATGATGAAAGGAAGAGGAGGAGACATTAAGATAAAGAGGGGTAAAAGGAAGAGGAAAGAGGGAGAGAAGCGGCAATGAGGTGAGGAACAGGAAGAGAGAGGAAAAAGAGGAGGAAGGAATACATAGGAATACATAGGAAGAACAGACACCAGAAGACCTATCGGTCTATGGCGAGGGTGTCTGTTTACTACCGCTACTACTAGTAATCTACGTGTGGTAGGACAGGACAGAATAGATGAAGGCTCCTCCCCACCCACCTCTCCCACCGGCAACGTGCCGGCAGGAAATAGTTAGAACACCATGTACCTTTAAGGAAAAAAGGGCCATGGAAATTTTACAGTAAAGAGAGAAATAAGAGGAAATTACTACCCTTAACGTACACTACTGGTAACCTAAGCTGTGGAGGAAAATGACTTCATTACATAAGAACATAAGAACATAGAAACACAGGGAGACTGGAAGAGGCAGAGTGGCCCACACAGGGCAGCCCCAGAATCCCCCCTAATACTCACGATGGGTGAGGTGTAGTTTCAGGGGCACAGGTGGAGGCTTGATCCTCGTTTTACCGGCGGTACTATGCACGCACCAGTACCCTGTCACCTTACTGCACCCACACCTCTCTCCACCTGTCATGCGGACATTATCTGTTGCTTTACTCTATTGTTAACTTACGCTGCTTGCAATCTAGGTTGTGGGGGAGAATAATATGAAAGTAGGTTGAGGTCTTGCTGCAATCTGTCTGAAAACATGCGAAGAAGAGTCAGTATAATCTTATATCCCTGAAGTACTTATCCAATGAAGACTTGAAGCTATTGATACTCTGTGCGCTAACTACTGACGGTGGGAGTCTATTCCAGTGATCGACGACTCTATTATTGAAAAAACTTCTGCGCACCAATGTGTTACATCGGTTTCCCTTTAACTTCATACCGTTGCTGCGTGTTATTGTGTTGGTGTCTCTCTGAAATAGACTATCTGGGTTAATGCTGTCGAATCCATTAAGGATTTTGAGCACTTCAGCTAAGTCCCCTCTCATCCTTCGCTTTTAAGGAAAACATATCTAAACGCTTTAAACGCTCGTCATATGGCAAGTGTCGGAGCGCTGGAATTTGTTTGGTTGCTCGTCGCTGTATCTTTTCTAGCAAAGCTTGATCTTTATATAGTTCGGTGACCAGAACTGAGCGGCGTATTCTAGGTGTGGTCTTACAAATGGTAAATATAATCTCTTCATAAGTTCGGGTGATTTACAATCAAAGTTTCTTGAGATTAATCCTAACATCATATTGGCTTTTTTACTCGCTGCAGAACATTGATCACTCATTTTAAGAGTGTTACTGATAATGACACCAAGATCTTTTTCTTGTTTTACTTCGCTGAGCTCGTGTCCTTGAATCTGATATTTAAAGTTAGGATTTTTTTCACCTATGTGCATTACTTTACGTTTATCTACGTTAAAACTCATTTGCCATTTTTCGCTCCAGTCGGCAAGTCTTATTAAGTCTGATTGAATATTCTCGCAAGTTTGACTGTTCATTACCGTACCTCCTAATTTGGTGTCGTCGGCGAATTTGGCTACCTTTGATAGGATATCAGTTTCTAAGTCGTTCACGTAAATTATGAATAGTG
This sequence comes from Eriocheir sinensis, assembly GCF_024679095.1. Lineage (NCBI taxonomy): Eukaryota > Metazoa > Arthropoda > Malacostraca > Decapoda > Varunidae > Eriocheir > Eriocheir sinensis. The sequence goes on along the minus strand of NC_066514.1, from coordinate 18,805,363 downwards.
TTGGCCCCAGGACCGAACCTTGGGGCACGCCACTGGTGACGGGTTGCCAATTCGATGCCTCACCATTAAGAACTACACGTTGTTCTCTGTCGGTGAGCCAGTCATGAATCCACGCACATAGATGGTCGTTAATACCGTCGGAACGCAGTTTAGAAATAAGCCTAACGTTAGGAACTTTATCAAACGCTTTCTGAAAATCTAAGTAAATTACGTCATAAGGGCTTCGGGCGTCCCAACATGTATAAACATCGTTTAAAAAGGTTAATAGGTTGGTAAGGCAAGACCGATTACTACGAAATCCATGCTGACTCTCAGTTATCAAATCATTTGTTTCAAGGAAAGTGATCATTTTATCCCTGATTATTTTTTTTCAAATAGTTTAATTAGGACAGATGTAAGGCTGATGGGACGATAATTACTGGCTTGTTTTTTATCTCCTTTTTCAAAGATCAGGGTAATATTGGCCTTTTTCCACTCGAGAGGCAAACTGGCCTGTGCTAATGACTTGTTGAATATTAATGTTATGGGTAATTCTAGCTGTTGACTACATTCTCTCAACACGCGAGGAGATAAATTGTCGGGGGATGGAGATTTATTTGGATCTATTTTCTGCAGGTACGCACGCACTTCGCTGAATTTTGATTCTTGATGTTGAATGGCTTCATGAGGTAGGGTTTCAATGGGAATGCATCGTCCCCTACAATGACATGGGGAACCCTTACCATGCTTCCTGGCAGACATGTAGGTCCTGGAACATCTAATCAGTTTTTTTTTCGAGCATGTCACGAAGTTTGCAGTTCTGCCATACTCCACCATCAGACACGTCCATTAGTGCCAATGTCGGCGAACGTAAACTCACAATTGGCATTTACAAGTGCTAGAAGGACAATGCTGTGGGTGCCTTTATAACTGTAATAATATGAACCACCTTGATGTGGAGCCCACATAACGATGTGTTTTCCGTCAATAGTTCCAATGCAGTTGGGAAATTCCATTTCCTCTCAAATTGGGCTGCCGCAATTAGAAGGTGTTCAGTGTAGAGCAACAAAATAATGTAAATTTATATGAAAAATTTATATACGAAACAAACCCTACGAGGAAAGGCTGTCACATCTAAACCTGTTTTCTCTTGAAAAACGCCGCCTCAGAGGAAAACTGATCGAGTGCTTTAAAATACTTAACGGTTTTATTAACGTGGATCCGACCAAGCTGTTTGTGATGGATGATTCGACGCAAACGAGAAATAATGGCGCTAAACTCAGATGCAGACAAGTTTATTCAGATTGCACAAAATTTTTCTTCACTAATGGTATCGTTGGAGATTGGAACAGATTACCACCATCAGTGGTGCAGTGTAACTCGATTGCATCGTTTAAGAATAATCATGACCGCTATCTCCTCCATCTCAATGTTCACTAGGTCAGTTTCAACGCCATGGTGGCCGCATAACAACTGTCACTTAGGTTTAGGACGGACCACCTAGTTTGGGCCTTAGGGCCTGTGTGGTCTGGTTATCTATGTAATACTCTCTCTCTCTCTCTCTCTCTCTCTCTCTCTCTCTCTCTCTCTGCCCACCATAACCCTCTCCCCCCCTTCCTTCACCTCACAATCACAGTGAAGAGCGACCCGCTGAGGGCCACTCCATGTATTTTTCCTCCAAGATATATTCCGAGGTAGTAACCGATCCACAGCACAACGGAGGCACAGTTCCCTGACGGCCGCCGCGGATACCTGACGTGACACAAGCGACGACCAGCTCGAGAAGTCTTCTGCCTGGCCACCATGAGCAAGCAGCTGTTGAGCGGACACGAGGTGGAGGAACTCACCAAGGAGGAGCAGAAGGCGATTGGCTTCAATAATTTCGTACACGGAATAGTCCGCCTCAAGCCCGAGGGATGGGTGTACCCCGGCACGGCGCCCACCTTCCTTGACAGGATATACAACATGGAGGTACACACCCACGCATTCCTCGTGTATGCATGCATCCACTTTACCTTCCCTCATGTAGGCCACTCATTCATCAATCATTGGTGTCCGTCATAACATCCGATCTCGCCCCCGTCACGTTGAGTCCCTCACACCAACAAATGGCGTCCTTCACTCTAGTTCCGACCTGACGACGTCCTGATCACGACCTTCCCCAAGTCCGGCACCTCTTGGATGCAGGAGATCATCTGGACGATGGTGCACAACCCCAAGCTGGACAACCCCAAGGCACAGGAATCACTGTGGCTGCGCTCGCCGGAAATCAGATGTGTGGGTACAGGTAAAGGTTTCGGGGACAGGTGAGGGAGACTTATGGTTGGGAAAAGCAGCGCTAAATATAGAGTTCTGAGTAGCTAATATGTGAAGGCCTATGGCGGCCTCCATGTATATTTTCAAGTGAGGCATGTAAACTGTAAGACAATATATTTAAGAAAATGCCCTCGGATTTTCTTCAATATATTGTCCCCTATATTATCGTGCTTCCATCTCTTTCTAGCCTGGACATGATGTTTGATCCGAAGACATTAGGCGGCAAGGCGCCGGAATCCTACCAAAAAAAGTTTAGGGAACAGTGTCCGGGCAAGAACGAGAAGGAAGGTGTAACCCTCCACCTGGCAGACGCAGAGCCCAGTCCCCGCATCCTGAAGAGCCACTACCCGTTCACCCTCATGCCCAAGGACGTCCTCGACAGAGTAAAGGTCAGCGACGGTCATTCGTATTAAAAAAAAAGTTTATATTGTGAAATGTTTAAATAATCCCCCCCAAAAAAAACCTGAGACATTTGTTTTGAGGCAAGCCACAGGCCAGCTCTTGGGACGTATTAAACCGCTGTCCGCACAGGTTGTGTACGTGACCCGGAACCCCAAGGACATGGCTATCTCGCTGTTCAACAACTTCAAAATGTTTAAAGTGTTCGAGTTCGAGAGCGAAAAGGAGGAGTATTTCAAAGACATCATGAACAACAAAAGTTAGTGATTTTTTTTATTATTACGTGTTATACGTATGTTTTATGTCTATCCATCCATTTTCTATTTTTCTTTACTTCTGTCTATACTTAATATATAAATATTTTCCATTTATAATTTGAGTCGTATTTGCATCAAGCGTATACCCCATCGGCCAGTTTCACGTGGAAATACTATAGCGGCGATCACCGCCATTGGTAACGATCAAAACAAACAAAATGACAGTGAAAGCGGCCCTGAGTCAGTCATGTTGTCTGATCTTATCATCGTGATTCCTGATGTATTGGACTCTGATTTTTCTCCGTCTACTTACGACCTGCATCCTGTCACAAAGCCACGCTCTGATTCACCCTTACTTTGGTTTCAAGGGTGACGAATTATTGTTTTGCCACTCGCTTCCTAGACTTATCTCTAAGAATAGCTCTTCCCCTTTTTGTTGAGAAAATCTTAACCTAAAGACGTTTGAAACTACTTGACCGTGAATGCACACAAATCCTTTCAGCTCTTTATTGCCCCTACTGGCCCCACGTGAAGGAGGCGTGGGGGAAGAGGCACCACCCTAACCTGCTCTTCCTCTTCTACGAGGATATGAAGGCCGACATCATGAAAGAGCTGGGAAGGATCAACGAGTTCCTGGGAACAGGGCTGAGCCAGGAGTCCCTCGAGAATGTGAGTGTTTGGCGGAGGTCCGGCTGTGGGAAGGGTCTCGAGGTCCTTACTGCAGCACTGATGTTTGTTGTTGTGTAGGTCGCGGCACACACTCACAGCTCTTCCCTCAGGTGGCGCGACACACCTCCTTCTCGGCCATGAAGTCCCGAGGAGAGCCAATCACAGACCAAGTGTTCGACAAGAAAGATGACAACGAAGTCAGATTCTTCCGAAAGGGTGAGCATTGCCGTAGACATTCCCCGGCCATCTCTCTGTTCCCTTGTGTATGTTATACGAATATTATTTCTATTTTTGGAGGTCAAAGTATGGGGCTGAAGAGACCGCTTTCTCTAGGTTTGTCTGTTCCTGGTGTATCAGTCGGGTGTTCCCGCTGGTAATCGCGTAGGCCCAACTGTTTCAAGGCTCTGGTGTTGCAGGCACGACGGGTGACTGGAAGAACCACTTCTCGCCGGAGATGCAGAAGGAGTTTGACCAATGGATTAAGGAAAACCTGGCCGGCAGCGACCTGAGCCTGAGCTGGGCCCTGGCGGAGTGAGCCTCGCCTTGGCGCGGTGCCAGCCACTCTTTCTCTCACTCGTGTGAAGCAGTATGTGGGTGCACTCTTTTAGTTTTCAGATTTGTAGTGCAGAATTCAGCATTCCAAAAAAACTGCTTTTTTTTTTTTTTACTATTAATGTTAATTCCAGCAATGTTCCACAAAATTTATATGTCGACAGCAATATTTTTAGTGTCTTGAAACTTGTTTACTACTGAGTAACGGTTAAACCAGTGCTCTGTTTAC